>NW_012117777.1:447327-501563 GCF_000951035.1 Colobus angolensis palliatus
GGGTATATACCCAAAGGATTATAAATCATGCTGCTAGAAAGACACATGCACATGTATGTTCATGGCGGCACTATTCACAATAGCAAAGACTTGGAACCAACCCAAATGTCCATCAATGATAGACTGGATTAAGAAAATGTGGCACATATACACCATGGAATACTATGCAGCCATCAAAAAGGATATTTTCATGTCCTTTGTAGGGACATGGATAAAGCTGGGAACCATCATTCTGAGCAAACTGTTGCAAGAACAGAAAACCAAACACAGCATGTTCTCACTCATAGGTAGGAACTGAACAACGAGAACACTTCCACACAGAATGGAGAACATCACACACCAGGGCCTGTTGTGCGGTCGGGGGAGTGGGGAGGGATAGCATTAGGAGGTATACCTAATGTAAATGAGGAGTTAATGGTGCAGCACACCAACATGGCAGATGTATACATATGTAATAAACCTGCACGTAGGGCACATGTACCCTAGAACTTAAAGTTTAATAATAATAAAAAAGAAAGCTTATAAAAGAAAAAAGTGCTTTGCTATAATCTAATGGAAATAATGATATTCATTCCTTTAATTATATTATTTTTTAACTCTTTATCATTTCTACTGTGAAATTTCAAGGGCTGTTAGGAGTAAGAAACTAAATTGCCCAAATGAACAAATATTTTATATTATCTATTGATGTCCTCCACCTGTCTCTTAATGCTAGCTAGTAGTCTTAAATACAGAGAAGACAACCAGGTTGAATTCTGAAATCCTATGTGTGAAAAGTGGCCCAGGCCCTTCAGATGAAAGGCTGGAAATTGTCTTCACTGGTGATACTAAGTGAAATTCAGTCTTCTCAGTTACATACTTGGAACCTTTTGATGAGTGAGATAAGCTATTTGTGGCAAGCAATCATGTTCTTTGCATCACTAGTAGCACCAGCCCCATGATAAATAAATAATTTGTATTCAGTCCTTTATTTGCTGGCTAATGGTTTGCAAATCAAGACTATTGACCCTGAATATCCTACTAAAAGGGTACTATTCCAAGAAGCATACATAGCTTAGGGGGCATTAAGTTCTGCAACTTTCACCATTACCAAAAAACAACAACAACAACAGCAACAAACACCCAGACATTATGCAAGGGCAGTTTCTCTCCTGAATGTTTCCAAAAAATATTATATTCTTCTAATTCAACCCTTATCAGCTCCAGTGAGTGACAATTCACAGCTGTTTTTTCTCTGTCCTACTTAGATGCAAGTTTTCAGGAGAGCACAACATTGCCCTTAGACTAGATTCAAAATTTTGTTAAGGATGTTGTGATTTATTATTCAGGATGACTCATATGAAACAATCTCTTAAGAGATGACTCAGTGGTATTTAAAGAAATTTCGTTATGTTAACCAGAAACAATTTTGTTGGCAAGAGTACTTCTTCTTTGAACTGTTTTATAACATTGGCCAACAATATATTATCTGTGACCAATTATTTTGTTTGGTCTGGTGCTGCTGGTCCTTTAGGTGGTGCTTACAAATGCAATGATACTTTTTTAGCTTAGGCCTTACTAATTCTTGATTTGGGACAATTTCCAAAAGAAATTAACTGAAGTTTACTTATTCTTATCACTCAAAGAAATGGATTGCTGAACAACAAAAGAGTCTTAGTAAGCGTTTTGGAATGATTTTGATTGATAAAGAAAATATACTGGCACTTAAAACATCTGTCGGGCTGAAAATTATTATTATTATTATTATTATCAATATCGTTACCTGTACCTTTTAAATTATTGATTGGGTGATCTTAATTTTCTTTTCTGTAAAACAGTGATAATGATTATACCAATTTCTTGTTATTTCAACACCTTCATTCATGAAATTGTGGTACTGATGGAGCCTGCATCATGTAATTATTATGTGTGATAATGGGTTAATATGCATAAAGTGCTTTACTACCTGGAATAGGCAATTCTTCCAAAAGTTGAGCTGTTTTAAAAAGTTATTATTAGCAAGGTGCTCATTACTCTTTGTTTGTAACATAAGACATTATTTCTGGGCCTTGTTCAATCATCAGAGAAAAATGTTAGTTATACTGCTATTAATTATAATGGTGTGAATCAAATTTATACAATTTACAGTGATATAAATAAATATTCTAAAATAGACATTTCACTAATATAGATTTTCTTGGATTAATGAAAAATTCCTCCCTCTGTTATAGTTCTTATGGGAAGAATCTGAATTGCACTTACAAATTGTGCCACAATTATTGTGTTTTATAACCCCAATTGTATGCTGGAAAGAGCATCAAAATGAAAATTGAAAAATTACCGATTAGGTATAGTGCTCACTATTGGGGTGATGGGTACACTGAAGGCCAAAACTTCACCACTACTCAATACATGCATGGAAGAAATCTGCACTTGTACCCCCTTGGTATCTTTAAAAAAAGTTGGAATAACTGTTTTGTTCCTGATAATTTTTCTAGCTTTTTAACCCCTTTTTCCTCAGAGCCCTTATCCTTAAGTTTGGTAATAATAACTATCTGAAATACTTTATGAAGAAAATGTAAGATTAATTGTGGTGCTTCTGATTGACTTTTAGACGAAAGTTTGGCTTAACCAGCCTACCTTCCTCCTTCTGCTATCAGCATCTGGTGTTTTTTTTTTTCTTTTCTTTTCTTTTTTTTTTTTTGGTGGAGGTTAACACCTATACTTGGAGATACTGTTGTAATGCCAATTGTCAAAAAAAGTGTGCTTTTAATTTTTAGTAAATTTCAAGAAATGTATGCCTGGAATTATAAACTTGAACTGAGGCACCAAGACAAAATGCCAGTAGATGTTTTTATATCTCCAGGGGAGCATCTGATCCAGATCACCAGAACTGCACTTACTCCGTTCCTTTTTGTGTTTAGTTCAGTGACTTCCATTGTTTCTGTTTGCTATACCATATTCTTCCAAAAAAACTCCTTTGTTTGTTTTGTTTTTGGTGGTTGGGGTTAGGGTTAGGTGGGTCACTTAAGTAAAGTTGGTTTCTGTTGCTTTCAATTAAAATCCCTGACTGGAATAGTGTCCAAAGATAGTATTTTGGTGAGAAAGTTGTGGTTCCAGGAATTGATTGAATTTAGCCTTGTAAAAGTCACTGAGCTTGTCAGACCTTGGCTTCCACTGAAATTAGAAGTCATTGGGCTTCTTGGTTTTGGAAGTTCATTCTAGCTCTACTACTACTGAAAATGTTTATGGTATAAAATAGAAGAGTAAATATTATCTGCATAAACTAAAAGTATTTATATACATGAGACACCTTACTAGGTCCATATCAACAATTACAATACTTTCTTGTGCTGTATTTGTTAGATCAACAGAGCACAGAGGAAATGCATTTGAAGCAATGGCTTGAAACAGTAAGAACACATGTACATCAGATTACATGAACATGACTGACTTTTCCCTTTTGAGGGGAAAAAAGCCTGAGGGAACACTATTGACAGTAGCAAATAAAACTTTCCTGCTTCTGAGATTTTATTTTCTCATTTAGTCTCCTACCTACACTATAAAAGAGTACTTAAGACAACTACCAATTAGTTGTCAATTCAGAGCAAGTACAAAGATGGAAAACCAACCCTAAGATGCTCATAGTACTGGCCTCAAAACCTTCTAAACTCATCAAATTGTTCATAAAAGTATTATTAACCTAGCTTGTCTTCAGAGCTATCAATTTTTTTTTTTTTATGAGAGAACAACTTTTTTTCTTTTCTAAGGAATGAGTTGTTATTTGAATTTTCAAATGAGACTCATTTTTATTTATTTTGCCAGGCACTTCCAGCATTGTTTCAGAAGTAAATTATTTCAGGGAGGGAGATGAAATGGGGAGACACAGTCATGCATATGGCCTTTTACTGAGATTCACTTTAGAAATGAATTTTATGGATTCTTAACAGGGAAGCATCTTAAAATTAAGGATAGTATTTATTTTTTGACTAAGATTGTTATTAATAGTACATCTAGTAAACAATGATGTCTTAGCACCCAGGAAATATGGACACAAATATATGTATAGATAAATACATAACTATACAGCTAGACAATATATGTAATGCACCCCTATATGCAAAGCAAACTACTAAGTTAGCACGTTTTTAGAAATCAAAAATTAAAGCTGTGAAGTAGAACAAAACTTCCAAAAGTAGAACGAATGGAAGTTCTACATCAATGAATCCTGTTGAGTTTATTTGAGGCACCATCTTAGAAGGAACGTCAGAGTTTGCAGAACTTATAACTTGAATAATATCAAGGGTTCGGTAGATATTCAATCACCTAAGTTGATGTTGATGTTTTAGTCACATTGGTGTTTAATCACATTACCTGTAGCTTGAAAATGAAGATATGATCATCTTTCATTTTCGCTAAAGAATGGGATATACTGAACAGTTAATGAAACATTATTCATGTTATGCTGGAGTTAATCCAAAACCAGTATATCTTATACTTTATTTATGTATTGAAACCAAAATAAGAAGAGGACATCATTAATTTTAAGGCAGTCTTTATTATAGGTTAGTTCTATAGAAAAATTATGGTGGACAAAATTTTAACAAGGAATTAATATTTTAAAATAAGTATATTCATGCTAGTTTTGAATATTTGTTGGAAAAATTATGTATTTTGAGAAAATTTTTCAACGCTTTTGGTGAACATAGGTTTTGGAATGTTTCTCTATTTAGGTATTCTTATATTCTGGTGTGTCCTGTCCTATCTTATCCTGTCCCACTCAACCTGACTCTACACGACCCAGAGTTGCATTAGAAAGGAAAATTATTTCTGAATCTGCACACCACTCTGGAAGCTATCAGCTAGATATTTCCACAAATGACTCACTAAGAACCATAGAAAATAATGGTGCACATGTGAAAGAATCATTTTTCCATTTTTAGAAGAATGCCCGAAGGTTCATCTAAGTGGCTTAATTTTAAAGGCAGAAGAATTAAAGGGCTGCTTGTGATCTTGGCTCTCTGTTTACTCTCAACAAACTCTTGGAATGCTCCCTGATGCCTTTCTTAATGCAAGTCTTGGATCATCAGATGAGAGAGCTATAATGGTGACTAAATCTTTCATATCCTCAAATTATTAATCACTGACCTGCCATTTCCTATAACCAGATATTATAAATTATAACATATTATACATTACAAAAAGATAAAAGTAAAAAGATACAAAGATTTTAGTCAGAAGTTCTTTTCCTGTACTTGACATCTTATTTAATACAAAGATGTACATATGGACAAAAAGATCTTAAATCTTGGTTTTGGAAATGAAATAACCACATAAACATGAAACTCATCAAGTCAACATTGTCTAAGAAATGATCTAGGGCCAATAATAAGAAAAATTCAACTTAAATTTATAAACTCAAAATTTGTTTTATAACTTTTTGTTTTGTTTCATTTTGTTTTTGAGACAGAGTCTTGCTCTGTCCCCCAGGCTGGAGTGCAGTGGCATGATCTCCACTCACTGCAACTTCCACCTCCCAGGTTCAAGCGATTCTTCTACCTCAGCCTCCTGAGTAGTTGGGATTACAGGCACGTGCCACCACGCTCAGCTAATTTTTGTATTTTTAGTAGAGACTGGGTTTCACTATGTTGGTAACACTGGTCTCGAACTCCTAATCTCAGGTGATCTGCCCACCTTGGCCTCCCAAAGTGCTGCAATTACAGGTGTGAGCCACTGCACCCAACCCAGAACCATTTCTTATGGTTCTAAAACCATTATAATGCTCATTATGAATGTATCAAGATGCTGCCACATCAGAAATCATCCACAAAAATGTTAAATAATGTTTGGTTCAACTTTAAAAAGACAAGTAAGGAAGTGAATATATTTTACTAAGATATGGTAGTCAGGGTTAAAACAAAAAGGATATTCTGATTAACTGCTAGTTAACTACATTCCTTAGTTTATGAGCATTTTTGTTTTTAGATTGCAATTTAAGAATTTACTTAAATGTTAGTTGGTTTAACATTTGTTTAAATGTTAGTGTAAAAAGACAGTGATGAAGTAAAACAATAGTAGAAATTTCTGTAAGACAACTTCTTAAAATTTCAGTTCTGTGTCTTAGTTATCAAGTGATTCTGGGCAAGTAATACCCTATCTTCAGGTCTCTATTTTCTTGTCTATGAAATGAAGGATTAGAAGTTACTTCCAAATTCTAAAATTATAAGACTCTGGATAAAAGTGCTCCACTTTTATCATCTATTTTCTTATGTTACTGAACCTCACTGTTTATAGAGACTGTATCCTTTTAAGAACAGGAATGAGGGAGCCCTCAGTTTTTAGCAGCTAGCGCGATGCTAGTGTGCCAAAGGTGTAGAGTAAATTCTCTTGTCATTTGTTTTAAATAGCAAGAGTCTAGATAAGATTTTGTATTTTCTATACTTCAGACACATTAAGCTTTTACTTCCTGTTACCAAAAATATTTCATACTTTATAAATAAAATATTATTAAATACACTGAAAATTTTCATGGTTCATTTAGCCAACAGAAGAAATCAGTTTTGTATGTACAAGAATAGCTTTTCTCCTACTATCTTGCTTGGGAAATTGAACCTTCTTACTTTCATACATTATTTGTGAATGTAATCAATATAAAGCCTAAAATCCAAGGGACAGAATACTTTACCAAGGGAAATTTCAATACATGTAAAACAGAAATGTAAGACAAAAACACTACCTTTAGGCTTATGTAAAATATAATGAAGCCAGATGAGAAAGACTGAAAGGGAGAAATGAGGTTAAGGAAAGAAAATCCCAAGTGTGTTAGCTGTGAGCAGTCTATTCAATAGATGAGACTGGCACTGTTGCAGGCTACCTCTTCTCACGGCCCTCTCTCCTTGTTGGTGGAGCTTGACTGCAGTACGCAGCTAGTGAATAGCTCACCCCTTTGATAACAAAAGTTGAGAAAGTCTTCTGGGGGCTTTTGGGAATTATTTATCTCCTCAAAAGAGAGGAGGAGAGAGAAGAGAGTGAAGGGGAGAGGGAGGGAGAAAGAAATACACAATTCTCTTAAGCTGTATTTGATCTACATGAGATTTCTGAAATTGTGGCAATCATCTTGCAACATAAGTAGACAAAACAAAGAACTAAGATGGTAATCCAGTGGAATGGCAGAGCAGGAAGATAAGAAGCCTGGATGCCTGGACCATTGCATTAATCCCTGAACGACCTACCTTTGACTTTGTGTTGTGGGAGATAATTTTAGTTATTCTTTAAGCTATTCTGGTTGACTATTATGCTGCTTGCAGCTAAAAGGGGTTTAATTCCTCTATCTCTAGTTACTTGCTCACTCTGGGTATCATTTGACTTTTTCCCGTGGAGCACATCCAGTATTTACTCCTCTAAGATTGTTTTAGGTTGGGAGAACTGAGTGACTTGTTGGAGGTGGAGGTGGCCTTTTCGTTCCAAGTTTTACTCCCGTTGTAGCCTGAAATAGTGGTTTTGACCACTCTGAATGTGCATATATCTGTACTCAGAACATTTAATTGGATATACTATAAAAGAAACAAAAACTAAAGCTCAGTGATTATAATTGTGGTGATATTGTTATTATCTGTAATATTTTATAGCAGAGAAAAGGAGAGATGACATTCTCTCTGATTAGTAACCAGTGCTTTAAAGAAAGTGACTAAAATGATTTACTGAAGACCTACCATTAGATCACAGCATATTATCATGAATGAGTCATTTAAGTTGTTGTTTCCACATTGCACAAAGGACTTTGCCCTTGTCAGTGCTGATTTTGCTTGTTGTCACATTAGTCACTTGTTCAGTTATTTTTGGTTCTCTTAAATTTTCTAATAATCCCTAGTAGAATTTAGTCAGCTGAATACTTTTGTTGGATAATATATGCATGAACACATCTAAGAGTTGGACAGAAGAATTTTAATTTTTGCTAATTAGTATAAAACTTTACTTCATTTTTTCTCAGATCAGTTAATATTTATTTTTGCATCTCAGATGACTTTCTCTGCAGCATTTCAAATCTCCATTTTATGAACTATAATAAAAATACCCGATGATTCTTGTTTTTGCCACAGATATTTTATTCATTCATTCAATCAGAAATATATTTCAAGCATCTAATTTGGGCTAATTATAATGTTTAGTACTGATATACACAATGGTGGAGAAATGAAATTTATTTCCTGTCCTCACAGAACGTATAGTCCAGTGTCATTTAGTTTATATCAGGTTTTAGCATGATTTTATATAACTGATGACAAATGCACTTTTTTTTTGAGAAATAATTGCCTAGTGCCTATGGCCATGGTCTCTCTTCTTAAGTCAGTTGTAGAATAGGCATGAGTAAAGCCCAATTTCAAATTGGTATAAAGGAATGCCTCCATTACAGAGAAGAAAGCATATTGTTTTCATCTGTTCTCATGCTGCTAATAAAGACATACTGGAGACTGGGTGATTTATAAAGAAAGGAAGTTTAATGGTTGGGGAGGCCTCACAATCATGGCAGAAGATGAAGGAAGAGCAAAGGAATATCTCACGTGGCGGCAGGTAAGGAGAAGAATGAGAACCAAGTGAAAGGGGTTTCACCTTATAAAACCATCAGATCTCATGAGACTTATTCACTACCATGAGAACAGTATGGGGGAAACCACCCCATGATTCAGTTATCTCCCACTGGGTCCCTCATACAACACATGGGAATTATGAGAGGTATAAATCAAGATGAGATTTGAGTGGAGACACAGCCAACCCACATCACATACAAATAACTCACTTTTACAGTTTACAACAAAACAACAACAAGAAAACATTTTCTTCCAGAGGAGGCATAAGTATGCATTTTAAAGTATCAGGAAAAAAGGAGAGTGTTAAGCTAAGTAGATAAATATGAGTTTATCTGTCCATTTGATCTTTCAGCAGGATATGGCACAGTTGAATACTTCCTCTCTTTTTATAATTTTCCTTGACTTCCCCTACACAAAATTCTTGAATTTTATCCACTCTCTATCGCTATTGTTTCTTAGTTATTTTGAAGATCTTCTCCCTTTGATGGATTTTTTTATTTGTTTCTATCTTAACATCCTTTACAAACAAAAACTGGGCAATGTTGTCCCATCCCATGGCTTCAATTGCTATCTAAAAACTCATGTTCCCCAAGCTTTTACTTAGAGTGTGTTGTCTCTCCTGAACATTAGCCTAGACCCACAAATTCCACTGATTATTTGATGTCTTAACTTGGATGTTTGTCTGGTCACTGAAAAGTCAACGTGTTTAGAATATTTTCTCTAACATCTTCTTCCTCTTCTGCTTTTATCAAAAACCATCACCTTTCCTTCTTTGAAACGCATCCAGAATGTCACCAACTCCCTTTAGTACTATCTCTAACATTACTCAGTTTCAACCACTTTCCTCCATCTCCCTCTTCAGTATGCCAAGTCATACCCCGAATGTCATCACTCACCTGAATGACTAGACTAGTCTCCTAACTGGTTAGCTTCTTTAATGCTACTCATAATTCTCTATAACTTATTCTCAACCTGGAAAGCTGAGTGAACTTACTGAAAGACAAACCTAATTTACTCTCTTCATGATTAAACCTTCCTCTCATAAGTTAAAATTCATCTTCTTAACATTACTTAAAATCTGACCCTTCTAGTTTGCATCTTTCCCTGCCTTCTGCAATGTACTTTGCTATGAACTACTTAGCAATTGCCTGAATGTATTATATTACAGTACCTTGCATCTCAAAATTTGTGTGTGTGTTTTCTTGAGCATTTTTCTTTTTAACTGGGTAGCTGCTGTATGTACTTCAAATCTGTTTCTATGTTGAAATTCCAGAAATTCTTAATGGATTATCCTGCCACCCTCACCTTCATGAAGTTGGGTTTGTGTGTCCTTGCAATGATTCTCTTAGCACACTATATTGTAGTTTCCATATTTGTCTTTGTACCATACCAAACAGTATTATCTAAGAGAGCAAAGAATAGGCCTGAATTGTTGAATATTTTGCCCCCGGCACAATACTGGCACATGATCAATACTTACCCATTATTTGTTTAATGAAACATTGAAAAATAAATCAAATTAATTATTAATTTAAATGCAGAATAATGAACAGAGTCATGCTAACATTGAGATGTCTTTCTATTTTTGTAATGCTGAATAACATTTCATTTGGCATAGAGAGTTACTAAAAAATGTCAAACTGAATTGTTGAATTTTAAAATCTAAAACTCATGAATCACATTTGTGTTTTTTTTTCTTTAACCTATCTCTTTCTCTCATGTTTAGTAAGTCTGTGATTTTTCCAAGTATGTTAGTTGGAAGGTATACAATAATCTCTTATGTCTGTTTTTACCCCTAGCAAAATTTTATACTCAGTGATCCCTGAAGGAGATTTCCTAGTGTATAGAAATTATGTTTACCTGGACTGCCATTCTGTTCTTTTAGTTCCAGATGAAGTGTGGCTCTCAGATTTCCCACAGAAAGAGAAGAGAAAGAAAATATGAGAGATGAAGGAAATGGACTAGAAGCAGTAGGAAGAGAGTTTAGCAACACAATTTTGATGATGATTTGCTATGACATTCTTCCTTCTCCTGTGTTTCTTGACACTCTCTAACCCATAAACCAGTCCCCATATCAGTAGTGACTCTTTGTTCATGCTGAAATTTAGACTTCCCACATGGTCTATGGCAGTAACTTGCAAAGTGATTCACACAGTGACTGTGGCAGATATGTGTAATTTTTTAAGAGTTTCCTAAAGAGTCCTGATTTGTAGTCACTTTTGGGCACCATTGACCATACAGTCCCTTCTCTGCATACTGCAGACTAAGTTTCTGAGCACCAGTGGAGAAATGTCTGAAATTTTTTGCACAGGTCACTTAGTCTTTACAATTTAGAAATTATAAGTTTATATAATTCTCAATCTATAGCAAAGAGAATTCTCTTCCTAAAAATCTATATAGAAAATTCAACTAAATACCACAAATTTTATAAGGGATGTTCTATAGGATTTGCGATCTTTTTATTGGTGTGGCAGTGTATACATATATATATACACACACACACACACACACACCCACACACACCTGTCTTATTTATTTTTTCTATTATATACAAACTACTTTGATACGAGGTGTACTATCTTGTTCTTTTTGTATCCCAATATCTAGCAGAATTCATAGCACACAGTAGATGCCCAACTAAAATGATTTTTAAATAAAAGGATTAATAATTTTTCTATTCATATTCTTATCCTGCTTTATACAAAGCTTTTTACCTATATTATGCCATTTAGGCCTTCAAGCTCATAGAATTGATTCATCATTTAAAAAAAAGTCAAAGTGTGTCTGGTGCCAATTCATAAAATATGGCTTTAATTGACTGTCTCTTGTAGACCTGCCTTTAGAATAGTTATTTGTACCCACTATATGTCCTTCTCTAATATTCATGATTGGACAACATCAATCCTTGGATAGATCACTGAATGCTATAATCGTAAATTGGTAATGCATTTTCCACTCAGTTGTTCATTATGCTTTGATAGTGGAAAAAGAGTTTCTTTAAAGTCTGAATGAATTATCACCAGTGGCTCTTTTTTTGCCAAGTGCCACCAACACTCAATTACCCAGGAACTGATTCTGTAGTGTTCAGGTTATACAGGCTATTACCTCTTCCCCTCTTCTTGATGTCTACCTTTGCACCGTTTCACTGCTCATTAGAGTGTCCGGAGAGAAAAAAAAAGCACTTGAGAAGGCAAGGAAGGTGAAATACAGGTTGGTCATTTTGTACTTGTTAGTAGCCCTGATAAAAGGGTTTTGTGAGAAATGTGATTAGTGAAAAGTAGTGGGATACAGTCTGGACTGTGTTCTCTATATGTGGGTCATATTTCTATCTTACATCATCAATTATCTTAGAACATTTATAATTTGCTAACAGTAAAAGTTGTTTAAAGAGACAAAATCTGTCTCTTATTTTTTTCGTAAAACAATTTAATGACACACTATAGATGTGTATTCTTTAATATGTGGGAGTTTGTTTGTGCTATTTAATACATTTAAAAATACCATATTTGTGATAGGTAGGACCATCCTAGAACCCATACTTTCTATTGCACTTTGGGATACTTGGTTAGAGCATGGTGAGCTGAATAGAGCTGCCATTCTTGACATTTTTATCCAAAGAAGCTATCTTTTGCTCCAAGGAACTTTGTTTCATCTTCTGGAAGTCCCAATTATAACTTAGTTTGCATGTCTTCCTGCAATGATCATGGATAAAATATGTTGTGAGTTTTGATTTTGGGCACAAATAAAGAATGTGCTTAAATAATAATAAAGTCCATGTGCCTTCATTCATTTTGTCTTCTGACTGGAGAGAGGGAATTCCCGTGTCTCTTTCTCATAGTCTGATGTAAATGATCATTCAGGTGACCTTTATATTTAGCAAAAATGGGAGTTGAACATGAATGGTAGGTGTAGTTTATGATTCACGAGATAATTTAAGAAGAAATAGTGAATAAAGCAGTGACTACCTTTTTCTCTGTAAATCATCTGGGAAAAAACACGAGACACATTTATTTTCTTCATGTTTGGATTCTGATTTATGAAATCGCTGCTGTGTTGTAATATAGGTTTTCTCTTAGTCATCATTGTCCTTTAAAGTTCATTTTTTATAATTGAATATTCTAAAATGTTGCACCACATCCTTATCGAAAATGTTAGGAAAATGAGCAGAAAATATTCCAGAAGTCCATGCAACTCACTTCTGGAGAAGAGTCACTAGGATTTTACAAGGTTTATACTTCTTTTTGGAAGTGCCACATATATTTCTGTTTTTTTTCAGATACATGGAAATGTAAGCTGGATGATCTCAAATTATTTTCTAACAATATTTTGGTATGTTCTGCTTAAACAGTAGTTTTGTTCCTCTTCTTTTCCTTTCTAATATATTGAAACAAGCTCCTCAAATGTTTAAGTTCTCTTTTTATTTTTCTATTTTTTCTCTGTTATAATTTGCTCTTTGCAGAACTTATGTGCTTTAAAAATGTATGCATTGCTGTATATATATATTTATGAACACTATATATTTACACACACACATATACATTTATACACACACAAGTATGTATTTCAGGTAGTTTGAGATAATCTGGGTTTATTTCAAGCCCGTTAGTTGTAACGTAATGAACATAAGCTCTAGAACTTATACAGATGAGCAAATCATAAAACCAAGTGTCAAACTTAAACAGCTAGGAAACAAAGCTCTTCTTCTTCTTTCTTTTTTTTTTTTTTCATGAGGACTAAGCTGGTGATCAGTCATCTCCTCTAACTCTTTTCCTGTACATGACTGGAACAGTGATATTGCACATCTTAGGTTTTACTCTCCTTTTGCCTTTTCTATCCCTGTTCAACAAATATTTCTTCACCACCCAGTTCATATGGAATTCTTCCTCTTAACATCCACAGAGAAATTTCACTTTTGCTTGATACACTGTTTGTATCACCTCAACCTTAACTTATTCAGTGTTATATTTCCTTAAATGTTTAGGACAGCATTCCTTAAAGTGTTCTATAGAACAGTTATTCTATAATACAGTCTCATAGCAAACAGTTTCAAGGCTAAATGTGACAAGTGCTATATACTTCATACATTTCTTTGACATTTATAACAAATATTAGCGTATTATAAGATCTGAAGCATCCTGCAACAAATCAATCTAACTTTGTAGCAATCTTCATTTTATGTTTTTTTACCTTTTCTTTTTTTAAAGTATCTGATAATGTCTTATGTAGACTTTGGTATATGCTAATTTTGGGTGTGATAAAACTTTTCTTAATTATCAGATTGGTTATTTCACATATCTATATTAAAAGTTAATGTCTTTCACATTATTTTAATATAAAAAAGACTTTTCTTCTTACAACTTGATTTTTACCAAACTCTTTTACCAAATAGTTATAAACATAGCAACTCCACTTTTCTCCCAATGAATAGGTAGAGTTGTAGACTCCTCTGGTAGATCACACATAAACTGGTAGTTCTTTTTAATTAATTTTTAAATTTTTAACTTCTTTTGGTACATAGTAGGTGTATATATTTATGGGGTATATGAGATGTTTTGATGTGGGCATGCTATGTGAAATAATCACTTCATGGATAATGGGGTATCCAGCTCTTCAAGTATTTATCTTTCGAGTTACAAATGATCCAATTATTCTTTTAGTTATTTTAAAATGTTCAGTTGTTATTGATGATACTCACTCTGTTGTGCTATCAAGTAGTAAGTCTTATTTATTTTTTCTAACTTTTTTTTTTTTTAAATGTTAACCGTACCCACCTTCTCTCCAGCCCTCATTACCCACCTCAGCCTCAGGTAACCATGCTTCTATTCTCTGTCTCCATGAATTCAATTGTTTTGATTTTTAGATCCTTCAAATAAATGAGAGAGAATGTGCAATGTTTGTCTTTCTGTGACTGGCTTATTTTCACTTAACATAATGACCTCCAGTTCCATCCATGTTATTGCAAATGAAGGATTTCATTATTTTTATGGCTGAACAGTACTCCATTGCATAAATGTACCACATTTTCTTTATCCATTCATCTGTTTTGGACGTTTTGGTTGCTTCCAAATCTGAGCTATTATGAACATTGCTGCAACAAATGTAAGAGTGCAGATATCTCTTTGATGTACTGTTTTCCTTTCTTTGGGTTATATACCCAGCAGTGGGATTGCTGGATCATATGGCAAATCTATTTTTAGTTTTTTGAGGAACCTCCAAACTGGTCTCCACAGTGGTTGTACTAATTGACATTCGTATCAACACTGCATACGGTAAACTGGTAGTTCTTATGAAGAATTAGGTAACTATTCTGAGAGCAATAAAAATTCATTAAAAAGTGTCATCTTTAACAGGAGCATAATTCAATTATTAAAATAAAACAAACAAAACGCCAAGCAGAAGTTATTAGATGCAGTGGGGAGAATGGTCTAGTGTGAAAATTAAGGGGAAAAAAATGAAGAAGGTAAAAAATGAGGCTATTTTAATAATCCAGGAGAAAGTTTCAGGTTGTGTGGAATAAGGTGTAGGTAATGTAAACTGAAATAAGTGAATAGATTTTAGAGATGTACAGGAGCTAAAAGAAACCAAGTGAAGCAATTAAATCTAGAGTAATAGTGAGAAAGATAAAGGTGGGGTGCTACTATATTTCTAGCTTGAAAAAGCGTTGATTAGAATTAGAGAAGTACTGGGATTGGAGGGGGTATGGCATGCAGAAAACTGTGTAATTTTTGACCAAGTTGAATCAGAGTTGACTTTAAGAATTGAGGGGTGAAGTTGTTAAATAGGCAATCAGATATATTGACCTTTTTTTTTTTCTCAATAGAGAAAAAATGAAAACAAGTGAATTCATTAGAATATAGATGGCAATTTAAGTCAGAACCATGTGTGAGATTATTTAATATTTAAAAATAAGCAAATAGATAATTTAATTTATTTTTAACTTCATTTTCTTTTCACATGCCATGAGATTATTGAGCTACACTAACAAACACATTTCTTGCTATTAGTGACTAACCTCCTATGAAGATTTGTATTCAGCTAAGTGATAATTATCTCCTAAAATACACCAAAATGTTTCTAACCTGGTGATTTTAATGTTTGATTTTAATACTTGTTATCAGTGCATTCAGCAGAGATGATTGCCAGTTCCTAGAAATAAGTTTTCATACACTCAAACACCTTTGCTCTGTTTTAAATCTAATTTCTCTATGTATGTACTATCTATGATGCCCTCTTGCCTACTCAAGGACATCATTACAGATTTTTCTCTTTTTTTTTGCCTACATTATCATTTTTTTTCCTCTCTACTAGATCAGCGTACATGTGGTTTTGCACTGGATTAATTTGGCTAAGCTGTAAATAAGTTTGCAGGTTAGTGTTGATCAAGAGAAATTTGCTTGAGATGTAGAAGGTTGAAGTGATGCATAAAATGTTATTATCTGAAGGTCAGTGGGAATAAATGTGGTGAAAGACATGTGCATAGATACCAGTAGGTTTCAGATTTCCTCTTCTCTTCCTTGTTATGTGAAACAGATGCAGAGGTTCTGGTAGGTTTCAGCTTGCCTACCTCTACTCTTCTAAGCACTTCTTTCTGGCTACCAGTCCTGTTGACCACCAGTAGCCTGAGGCTCAAAACCATGTGCAAAAGTTGTAGATTTCATAATCTTCTCCATTAGCTCTTTCTTGTGGTCCCACTCAAACAGCTGGATGTGCCTGGCTTTCCAGATTTCCTCTCAAATTCTCAGTGTCCAAACACTCCAGTATTTTGGAAGGCTGGTTAGTTATTTAGTTACTTTCATTTTAACCTCCAACTTCCCCTTTTGGATGCCTACTTCCTCAGATTCTTTCATAAATATGTAAAGTTTTATTCCTAGAATCATTTATTATATAATATTCTTAGTGGTTTTCTTTCCCTGAGTGAATGTCGATTGATGAAGTATATAATTACGTTGCTCTAGTATTAATGGGGAGAAATCCTGAATTGCTCTGCCAGTTACCACCACATTTCATTACTTTTCCTTGGGTCAAAATTTCTTAAAAATGTTTTTATACTTGCCTTCTCCAAATCTCTTATTCTCTCCCAACCCATTCTTTCGTTTCTATCATATCACAGAAATAATTGCATCAAGGTCAATTATGATATCCACATTTCCAAATCAAATGGTCGATTTTATGCCTTCTCTTACTTGAACTATCAGCAGCATTTTATAAAGTTGATTACTCCATCCTCCTTGGCATACTTTCTTCACTTGTCTTCTAGAATACTGTACTTTTTTGGTTTTTCTCTTGTCTTGCTCGTTACTATTCCTCCGTCTTTTGTCATAGTTTCTTTTGTTCTCCACACTCTCTTAATAGTTGAGTGCCTCAGGGATCAATCCTTGCTCCTCTTCTCTTCTCTGTGAAGGCTGACTCCTTTAGTGATCTAATTCTGTTTCCTTCCTATCTACTTATTGTTGGTGCCCCGAATTTTATATTCAACCCAGAATATCTCAAAATACAGACTAGTGTATCCAACTGCATATTCAATATCTCCACTTGGATATCTAACAATCATCTCTAAATCAATATATCCCAAACCCCTATTTGGACTCTTTTTCCACACTCAGATCTATCTGCAGCCTTCTCCATTTTGTCTGATGGAAGCTCTATCCTCTCTGTCATTCTATTCAAAAACTCTAGATTAGTCATCTTAATTATTCTCTTTCTCTCACATCTGAAATGACTAGAAAATTGTGTTGACTCAACCTTTAAAATATATCTAGTGTTCAAACACACACTCTACCACTGCTCTTGGTGGAGTCACCATCTTTTCACCCAAGGTTACTTTAGTAGGCTCTTGTCAGAATTCTGACAATCTTACAAATTTGTATATCTGCAGTTTATTATAAGCACAACAGCCATATGCCCTTTAAAAACATAAGATACATCACTCATTCCCATACTCAAAGCTCAGCTAGTCTCCATTTGTAGTCAAAATAAAGCTAAAAGTCTTACAAGGGCCCACAAGATCCCACATATAGTGAGGCTTCCTCACTTATCTCTTTGTCCTCATCCCCCACTTCTGTGCTACAACGTCATTTCCTTCTTTACCGTTCCTCAATCATGCTACCTTATGGCTTTTGATTCAATTGATAATTCATTTCTCTTAAAATATCCATTTGTTTAACTTCCCCACCTCTTGTACACATTTACAGAAATCTGATTTTCTTAATAACACCTTTTCTGACAAACCTAATGCTACCTACCCTGTCCCAGTGTTGACACTTGAATGCCCCTTTCAACTAGTCAATTTTTTTCTTTTTATATAGCATTTATCACTGTTAATGCAAGATTCAATTTACTTACTCATTATACTTTTTAATTTTCTGCCTATCTCAGCTAAATATTAAATTATATTTGGATAGATTCTTCATCTGTCTTGGTCATTGATATATGCCAAGTGCCTACGATGGTGTCTGGCTCCAAATAGGTACTCAGCAAAGGTTTGCCGTGAGATTTTTGTTAAAGCCACTCTTATATACAGCAGCCTTTGGATATTAGCTCTAATAATATTTTTCTTGGTATGTAAGAGATATAATACAATCTCTATTTTCAGTATCTTTTGCTTCTTGATTTATGAAGTTGTCTTCTATGTAATTTAGGAATGCTTTGATATTGCTTATTTGTCACTATTATTCTAACCCTGACAAAATACAGGGGAGTTGGAAATCTCCTTTGAATATGAAAAAGAACAATTTAGAATGTAGAAAATGTTGACTTATAGGTTTTCATTGTTACTCACCTTTCATACCAATGTTCCTTTTATATGGCTGGCCAATAGCTGTCATAGCTTTTTCTGTATTATTTTATTCCTTACATTATTACCTGAAGTGCTTTACCATAACACTATTCATTGTCAAATTGTACCTCTCTGATATTGTAAATACTTTTGATACACTCTCCTACCATTCTCTTTGTTAACACTCCAATAATGGAATGAACCCTCGAGGTTCTGGTTATGCCCACTAGGTTATGACCTTCTCTCCATGTAAGCACTTTTAATGTTCTCAACCATATGCCATATGCCATACATTTGTGCTTTGCCACCTCAGTAAGTGAATAACATTTGTCTCTCAATGCAGAGAAAAAAATGTAATTCTGCATTATTTTAAATCTAGAAAATATATAGCTGTATATTTGAGTTAATTATCTATGACCTATTTTACCTATAGCAAAACCACTTAGTGTATTTTAATATTTCTAAGCTTTTGGAGAGTAAGAGAAGATCATTGTAAAAGAGGAAATTTTAGTAATTAAAACTAAAATGACAAATTGGGAATATTTTAATTATTTCTTAAATATGAATTATGACAAATATTTTCTGAGTGGTAATGATTATTAAAATGAAGGTGAACATTAGAATTGATTAATCTCTGGAGTGGAAGTGGAAAAAAATTCTAACAGCACCATACACAGACTCTAATCATTCTATGTTGGACTATTCTTGTAGTTCACTTTTTTTTTTTTTTTTTAAGACAGTCTCACTCTGTCGCCAGGCTGGAGTGCAGTGGTACAATCTCTGCTCACTGCAACCCCTGCCTCCCAGTTTCAAGTGATTCTCCTGCCTCAGTCTCCCGAGTAGCTGGGATTATAGGCACCTGCCAGCTCGCCCGGCTAATTTTTTTTGTATTTTTACTAGAGACAGGGTTTCACCATGTTAGCTAGTCTGTCTTGAACCCCTGACCTCAGGTGATCCACCCGCCTCAGCCTCCCAAAGTGCTGAATTACAGGAGCGAGCCACTGCGCCCATCCATAGTTCACATTTTTATTGAACCATTTCTTTCCCAACCTTAGCAATGGCTGTAGCCTCTTACATTGCATAGGTCAGCCAGGCCCAGTCGCTGTCAGTTTCTCCAGTAGACCTGGTGGTTGCATGCCAGACATTGTTCTTACTATTCCAAATAACCTTTCTGACTTTACCTACAATTGCCCCTGTTGTTTCTGTTTGCTGGCACTTATTTATCTTTTAAATTTAAGTGTTGCTCTTTTTTCCTGACTTCTACTGGGGAAAAGTGGTAATTCTTCCCTTTGGAAACTTCACATAATTAACTAGATAACAGTGAGTGCATATAGCTTATTTCTTTTTCCCAACTAGACTAAATCTCTCAAAGGAAGTTGCAATATCTTTATTGTCATAATATGTCCAGAACATAGCACATGCAAGATATGGTGTAGTTATTTAGTTAAGTCTTCAGGTGACTGATATAATGGCTGAATGAGAAAACCATGAAATAATAAAGAAAATAAAGAATACATTGAACAATTCTGGGTTCCATAGAGAAGACTAGATGTGATTGATACAATTAGCACTGACTTTCCCTTAAAGTATACAAAGATGCAAAAATGGTCACAGCATTTTAAAGTAAACTCAAATAACTATCTTGAAAGACAATAGGGAAACTGTGTTGATTCTTCACTATGACCTGAGGTCTAAATAAAAAACCCCAAGATGCAAAGAAACCATAACTTGGTAAACTAAGCAAGCTTTCAATTAACTGGAAACTATCTTTGGTTTGAACCAAGATTTCTGGTCCATTATTAGCAGCAGCTTATTTCTGTCTGTATTCATTTAAAGACTAACCTCCCAGTACAAACAAGATAAAGAAGGGAATGAGTGAGAGCCTGGATACTTGGATGCTTCTTTAAAAGCATTAGGGAAAAAAAGCTTCAGAAACAGGGATAGAACACAAGAACGTTGGGATTACATATGCCAGGAAAGGTCTTGAATGTTTTATGTGGCTAGGAGATAGAGCAACTGCATTTTATTCTCTAGGTTCATTAGATAAACTGCATTTTGAGCCAAAAAAAAAAAAAAAAAAAGATCCACTTATAGTTTTGTGGACCAAGTGTTGTTGCATGTTTGTTAGGTCTCATCAACTGTGCTAGATCCTATACAGAGCAACTTGACATTCAGATTAGATTATAAGATCCAGAAATTGTTAGTATGTCTCCTGTATGAAGAGTAAGTGAACAAATGACACTTCACTCACATTTTCGTCATCAGACCCTAAGCTGATACAGAGTTTGCCCACTCAAAGAAATGGAAATAAAACCTTTAAAATGGGGAGGGGATATGCTAATGAGAGAGAAAAACAACATTTCCCTGAAGACAAAAAAAAAAAAAAAAAAACCAAAATATCTGAAAAATGTCTTTTTATGAGAAGTAGATGGAGACTTGAGGAGACATCTGCATGGGGAGATCTAAAACATGGAGTAGACAGAAATCAAGGAGGAGAATTAACTTGAGCATCAGAGAATAAATCTTCCCCCTCATTTTAAATTCACCATTGAATGAACAAAATAATACAAAAATAGAAGGAAAATTCAGCATTTTTAATGGAAAACATGAGAGGATGCCATTTATATGCCAGAAACATCAAGGATGGGGCTATATTAAATGAAGGCAATGGGGAGTCCCTTACAAGTCTTTTCTAGGGAAAGTAATATGGGATGATAAGAACTAAGCAGAGATGGTCATGGCAGAAACTAATTAATCTGTTCCTAATCAGTTATATTAAGACTGTAGTTGAAGATGTGTTTTTAAACATGATGAGGGAAATATATAAATTCTTTATAGAACAGCAGTGTTCAGAATAAGGTTACTTAGAGAAAACAAAAGCAGGCATGTCTGTTTCAAGCAGAGTGATTACAGGGTATTTCCAGACCTGGAAGCAATAGGAGTAGGAGACAGAGACCCAGGAAGCTGGACAGACACCCCATGTGGAAAATGGAGAATAGAGCAGAGTAAAATAATTTTAAAAGCTAGCTCCTATCATAGAAAATTTACCCATCAGAAAGGACAATATGACTATGATGGCTCTAAATGAGGCAAGCAGTTATCTCACAAAAGGAATAAACTTGCATTAAGCCAGTTTTCAGCTAGAGATCTGAAAAGAGCTTTAAATAGCTTCTAAGAAAACACTAAGAGGATCAAAGTAAAATTCATCCTTGTAACTGCTAGTCTAGAATGTGCTTTCTCTTCAATTACGTGTAAACAAAACAACACTGAACAGAATCTTTTATATGAAAGATAAATGTAACACCTGAGGTAAGGCAACAGTAGTTTTGAGAAAAAAAAATTATGAGAGTTAAATATTTTAAAAGAAATTTCATGTTGTGTTCCTAAAATAATTTAAAAAATATGGACTCTGAAATAACTCAGGTTCAGGTTAAGAAAAAGGAAAAAAATACACTAGTAGATAGCTTTTTATAGCAAAGAATAAAAACAGCCACAAAATTATAATAGCAGAATTAAAGACTGAAACAGAAACAATAATGGTAAGAAGATCAGACAAGTTATATGTGAATGGAAAAAGCTGAAGAGGCTTTCATAGAATGTATAAGGAAAGAAATAAAGAGATGAAATAAACAAAGGAGAGGCTGACGAAGAAGCAGAGAATAAAGATCTAAAATATGAATAATTATTTCTTTCTGAAGAAAAGGCCAAAGTAAAAAGAACTGAAACAATATAGGAAGAAATACTAAAAGAAAAATTTTCAGAGGTTAAAAGGAGGCTGGGAAGGGTAATGGGGGAGGGAGTTACGGGGAAATGGGAATGGTTAATGTGTACAAAAAAGAATACTTAGAAATAATGAATAAGACCTACTATTCACTAGCACAACAAGGTGACTACAGTAAAAAATAATTTCTTTTTCTTTTTTTTTTTTTGAGAGGAAGTCTTGCTATGTCACCCAGGCTGGAGTGAAGTGGCATGGTCTCTGCTCACTGCAACCTCTGTCTCCCAGGTTCAAGTGATTCTCCTGCCAAAGCCTCCTGAGTAGCTGGGACTACAGGCACGTGCCACCATGGCTGGCTAAGTTTTTGTATTTTTAGTAGAGATGGGGTTTCACCATGTTAGCCAGGATGGTCTTGAACTCCTGACCTCATGATCCACCCACCTCAGCCTCCCAAAGTGGTGGGATAACAGGTGTGAGCTACCATGCCTGGCTGTCAAAAATAATTTCATTGTACATTTAAAAAGAAATAAAGAGAATAATTAGATTTTTATTAAACACAAATGCTTAAGGTGATGCATACCCCACTTACCCTGATGTGATTATTATGCATTGCATGCCTGTATCAAAATATCTCATCTAACCCATAAATATATTTACCTACTATGTACTCACAAAAAATAAAGTAAAATAAAATGATAAACAAACAAAAAATCCCAGATCTTGAATTTGAAAGCAGTTTATCATATGGTAGTAAATATTGATTTTTTAAAAGTAAATATTGATTTGATAAATAAAAAATATTGATTTTTAAAATATTGATTTTTTAAAATATTTAAAAATATTGATTTTTTATGCCTTGAACTATTTTACTATTTTTTTTATTTCTGTATTTTAAAAATTGTATAATATTTATGCAGGAAAAACAGGAAGAAAAATCAGAGTTGTAAATTTGGTCTAATACCAATTTTGAAATATGAGAGGTATCAAGTAATATATAAATACTTGAAAGAATAATGCTGTGAACAACAACACAACATATAATTAAAAAGTCTTTATATGTGCAAGCATATAAGGACATTTTTCTTTTTGGAGATAGGAGAGAGTATAACCTGGAATTGTAAACCATTTACTATCAGTATCACAAGAAGTAGCAGAAAGCAAGGTAGATAGACAAAGTTCAAATATACTCCGTTTGTATTTTGGTTCTATTCTTTTATTCTATCAATCAATCAATCAATCAATCAATCATCTATCTTTAGAGACAGGGTCTTGCTTTGTTACCCAGGCTGGAGTGCAGTGGTACCATCATAGCTGACTGCAGCCTGGAACTCATGGACTCAAGATATCCTCCCATCTCAGTGTTCCAAGTAACTGGGGCTACAGGTGCATGCCACTACATAGGGCTATTTTGAAATTTTTTATGGAGATGGATTCTTACCATGTTCCCCAGACGAGACTAGAACTCCTGGCTTGAAGGAATCCTTCTCCCTTGGCCTCCCAAAGTCCTGGGATTATAGGCCTGAGCCGCCACGCCTAGCCTGGTTATACTCCTTTAAATCCAGCATTGGTGGTACTATTGTTGATGACAATTGGAAATTTTATACAGTCAAGTATTTTAAAATTGAATAGTAAATACCTGGAGAATTAAAAATAAGATAATCACATTGTACATTAGTAGGGTAACATGAAAGTGCATCCTCCACACATGCTGATAACTTTTCGCCACCAACACCCTTGTCTCTCACGTTTGCCCCCCTTGCTCCATAGTTTTCTCTGGAGCCATGGGAAGTTTCTGAGTCTACATATAAGGTATCCTGAGCGTTCCAGGAATGTAACACTCTCAGAGACAATCCTTATTCAATGAGAAATAGAAATCAGTGGATAAAATCCTCAACTTTCTTGTCCCTCAGTGAAACAATGCTGAGATATAGTCATTATCTTCCTCAGAGAATTGTAATTAGGATTGACCCTCAGTTTCTCACACAGGTACTTCCTGCTTTCACTTGACTGTTCCCAGCCCCAGTTTGTTCCTTCCTTCATTGTACTTTCTGTGATCACCTCCCAAATAAACAACTCCAGGGTACTTTGGGGGAATCTAAACTAAAACATAGAAAATAGAATATAGAAATCAAGAAGGCATTTTAAAAAGGAAAATAAGATAAAATTAATTTTATTTTGACAATAATTTAAATTCTCTAACTGGAAAGAAGATCTTCAGACTGGATCAAATTTCACACTGTCTGGGAGAGACAGTACTAAAAGCAACTGACAAAGATAGCTTCAAAATAAAAGAGTGGGCAAAATTTTGATTAAATACAAGGCAAAATAAGGATATGTTAATATAAATGATAAAGCATTCAAGGCAAAATAGGTCTTTTAATATAAATGTTATCATTTAAATCTAAAAGTTTTGTATCAGACATGGATTCACAACTTTCAATAGCTTATTACTATCATTAAAAGGAATAATAAATTAAATATTCACAAAGGGAGGAATAATTTCACAGATTGAAAAGGCATAAACTACCAAGTTGTATATTTGTAGATAACACTTAATTGTATATTGACATTTGAGTATGTTAGAAATGCAGTAACATCCTAGATTCTTCAATCTATTAAACTTTAATAATATTAAAGGTAAAAGAAATTATACTAGTCCATTCAGATTGCTATAACAAAATACCATAAACTAGGTGAGTTATAACTGACAGAAATTTATATTTCATATTTCTGGAGGCTTGGAAGTCCAAATTGAGGCAGGTTTGGTGTCTTGTGAGGGCTTACTTTCTAATTCATAAATCGCACCTAGCTGTGTCCTCTCATAATGGAAGGGGTGAGGAAGCGCTCTGGGGCCTCTTCTATAAGGACACTAACACTATTTGTGATGCCTCTAATCTCATGACCTAATCATCTCCTAATACTCTAACCTTGAGGACTAGCATTTCAACATATGAATTTGGGGGGACACAAATCAGGAACAAGTTGTGGATTCTCTTCATTATAATTTTCATTAAATGTCACTCTGAAAATTTTTGATTCATATGGAAATAAGACCTAAACTATTAGGAAGGTTTGCATTGCACTGTTTCTCAAGGTAGATAATCAAATTATGTACTAGAAAACAAAAGACAACGAACTGAGAAACTATTAGAACACAAGTAACCAAAGTGAACAAAATTTGCAAATATTCTAAAAATAAAATAAAAAATAAAATTCCATTCATAATAGCATGGAGATCTTAAAATATTTGTTACTGATATGAGGAAATTTACCAAAAAATTATTATTGAGTGACATATAATAAGACATAGGAAAAATATGTCTTACTTTAGATTTAAAAAACCTGAGTCTTGAAAAATTTCAAAAATCCACAAATGAATTACGGGTTAACATATTTAAATAAAATGTATTTTGGAAATTGAATAAAGGCTTTCTAGATTAGTTTATCTGGAAGGACCATAAAGTGTGGTAGAACTAAGAATTTCAGGAAATTTTTAATAATACATTCTACTGAAAATATAAAGTGTGTCATATTAATTAAAAGCAGCATAGTACAATTTTTGAAAATCAGACTATTTGGTATATAAATTTAAATGTCATCAATATGCAGTTAGATCAGTACCGTAAAATACAAACTAAGTATAACTAAAATGAAGAAAATTATTAAAAAAAAAAAATTAGTCAAATAAGGGACCCAGGAAGGATAAGGCTCAGGTCAGCAAATGTAACACTGTTGGGTGGCATGTGAAGCTGTTTCTGTACCTTTCCCAACAATGCTTGGTGGCTTGTAAGGCTGAGGTTAAGAACATCTGAAAGCAGGTTATTAGGGAAAACTCTGAGCACTGAACTGAATATCCATTTGCTGTCCATCAACACAAAACCTTGTGTGTTGTATTGATGACACCAAATGGAAAGCATCTCAAGCTATGAGGACTGAAAAAGAAGTCAGGAAACATGAAGTTCTTCAGGTTGAAGCACGTTGTTTCTCTTCATTAGGGCAAATTATGAAGAGTAGGAATTAATTTTCCAGCATTGTATATAAAGAGAATTTGGTTTAGAATAAAATATCATAAAATAAATACACAAGCAAAAATTTTAACATTTCCTAGAACTAAAACACTTGTATTTCTGGAATTATAAGAGCCAGCCAAATGCCTAGCAAAATGAAGAAAAATGTTCACTCTTGTGAATTCTTAGAATACCAGCAATAAAGATGAGATTCTAAAGAATTCTGGAGAAAAGTCAATCAAGCAATCAGACAAACAAAATTGGATTTTATTAAAGGATGAAGGTCACAATGGCATTGAATTTCTCATTGGCAAAACTGGAGAATGGAAGACAACGAAGCAATGTTTTGAAAATCTATAATTTTAATGTAATTTCTCTGGAAGCTCATCCAAAAAATGGGAGGTCAAGAAAGGAGAGAAGGGAAGGGAATTTACAGTGTGATGTTGAGGGGAACTCCCAGGATAGTGATCATTTTGAAGGGTAGAGTGAGAGCTATTACAACAGGATATTGGAGGACTCCAGGGTGCATGTTTCAAAAGGAAAAAAATCTCCAGGTGTTTGGCCAAATGGAAATAAGTCTTAGTGTTCTTTATGAGAGTTTGGGCATAAATTGAAGCTAAATACATAGAAAACTAAGGAAACAGAAATATCCAAGAAAAATAGGGAGAAATTTTTTAAGAGCATAAATATAATTCTAGTGTACATTTTGCCTCATAATAGTTTTCATTCACCCAGTTACATAAATATGGATACCAAACACTGAGTTAAAATAATATTCAAGGTGATATATATGATAATTGAAACATTACATTTTACCCGTATCTAAATACAATTATTTGTTAATGAAAAATAAACACATAACATTTTTACCAAAAGAAGCAAAAAATAAGAAGAAAAAAGAATGCTATACAAGTGTATTGAGAAGGTAGGGGATGAAAAGTGTGTATGCTGGAGGAGGAATAAGAGAGTTAAATCTTAACATTCTAATGTATGAGTTAATACATAATTATTTTTAACTTTAAAAAGATGAAAATTATTGATTTCTGTCTCACACACGCACACAAATACACAAACCTGTTAAAACTGTTGAAGGCTATTCTCCCCGTAGAATGAGATTTAAGGGTAAGTAGGGTCCAGGAGTGAGGATTGTGGGGTTTTTATTTTTTTATTTTTGCATCATACATTCATATACTTTTATCTTGCATAAAAATGGTGTAATTTGTATACGTTGTTTTGTATGTTTTCTTTTTGTTTTGTTTTTTTTTTTTTTTTCTGTACTTAAAAGTTCTGGATTACCACAACACACAGTTCCTCTCCTTGGTAAATAACCTAGGGAAATGGTTAAGAACCTAAGTATATGGGAAATATATTGTATCCTGTCAAGGATACCTGGGCATAAATGCGAAGGGATCATGACATCACTCCCACCTTGTGAAGTCAGCCCGTCCATTGGCCTGGTGGGCAGTGGGCAGGGAGATGTGGGTGGGGGGTGCGAGGTAGACTGGAAGAAAAGGAGAAGCCTTGGAAGTTATCAATGAGTGTTTTTTTTTTTTCTCAATTTTTATTTTAGGCTTAGGGGGTACATGTGCAGGTATATTACATGGATAAATTGGTTGTCACTGGGGTTTGGGATGCAAATGATTTTGTCATGCAGGTAGTGAGCGTAGTACCCAATAAGTAGTTTTTCAGTCCTGCCCACTACACTCCCCTCTACACTCTACACTCATGTAGGCCCTGGTGTCTATTGTTTCCATTTGTGTGTTCATGTGTACTCACTGTTTGGCTCCCACTCGTAAATGAGAACATGCAGTATTTGATGTTCTATTTCTGAATTAATTCGCTTTGGATAATGATCTCCAGCTGCATTCATGTTGCTGCAAAGAACAAATTTCTTTTTTCTGTGTATGTGGCTGTGTAGTGTTCCATGGTGTATATACCACATTTTCTTTATGCAGTCCACCATTGATGGGTATCTAGGTTGATTCTATGTCTTTGCTATTGTGAATAGTGCTGTGATGAACATATGTGTGCATTTGTCTTTATGGTAGGATCCCTTTGGGTATATACCCCATAATGGGATTCCTGGGTCAAATGGTAGCTCTGTTTTAAATTCTTTGAGAAATTTCCAAACTGCTTTCCACAGTGACCAAACTAATGTACATTACCACTAGCAGTGTATAAGTGTTCCCTTTTCTCTGCAACTTTGACAACATCTATTATTTTTTTCACATTTTAGTAATAGCCATTCTGACGGGTGTAAGATGGTATCTCATTGTGGTTTTGATTTGCATTTCTCTAATGATTAGTGATGTTGAGTTTTTTGGTTTTTTTTTTTTCATATTCTTGTTGGCTGCATCTGTGTCTTCTTTTGAGAAGTGTCTGTTCATGTTCATGTCCTTTGCTCTTTTTTTTTTTTTTGAAACAGAGTTTTGCTCTTGTTGCCCAGGCTGGAGTGCCATGGCATGATCTCGGCTCACCACAACCTCCACCTCCCGGGTTCAAGCAATTCTCCTGCCTCAGACCCCCGAATAGCTGGGATTACAGGCGTGCACCACCATGCCTGGCTAATTTTGTATTTTTAGTAGAGACGGGGTTTCTCCTTGTTTGTCAGGCTGGTCTTGAACTCCTGACCTCAGGTGATCTGTCCACCTCAGCCTCCCAAAGTGCTGGGATTACAGGTGTGAGTTACTGTGCCTGGCCCTTTGCTCATTTTTAATAGGGTTATTTGGTTTTTTTGCTTGTTGATTTAAGTTCCTTATGCATTCTGGATGTTAGATCTTTGTTTGATGCATAGTTTACAGTCCCACACCTAACATCATGCTAAATAGGAAAAAGCTGAAAAAATTCCTCATTCCAACAAGACAAGCATGCCCACTCTCACCACTCCTATTCAACTTAGTAATTGGAAGCCAGTTACTCTCTAGCCAGAGGCAAGAGAAAGAAATAAAAGGCATCCAATAGGAAGAGAGGAAGTCAAACTATGTTTCTTTGCTGGTGATATGATTCCATATCTAGAAAACCTCATAGTCTCCGCCCAAACACTCCTAGAACTTATAAATAAGTTTCAGGCTGCAAAATCAATGTAAAAAAATCAGTAGCATCTGTGTACACCAATAATGTCAAAGCTGAGAGTCAAATCAAGAATGCAGTCCCATTCACAAAAACCACAAAAAGCATAAAAAACCTAGGAATACAAATAACCAAGGAGGTTAAAGATCTCTACAGCAAAAATTACAAAACACTGCTGAAAAAAAAAATCAAAGATGGCACAAAAAAAATGGAAAAACATTCTATGCTCATGGATAGGAAGACTTAATATTGTTAAAGAGGCCATACTGCCCAAAGGCTATTTACTATCAAACTACCAATATAATTTTTCACAGAATTAGAAAAGTTATTCTAAAATTCATATGGAACTAAAAACAAAAGAAAAACAAACAAATAGTCAAAGCAATCCTAAGTAAAAAGAACAAGGCCAGAGGCAACACACTACTTGGCTTCAAACTATACTACAAGGCTACCATAATCAAAACAGCATGGTACCGTACACACAGTCTGTGTGTACTAAAACAGACACATAGACCAATGGAACAGGTCAGGGAACCCAGAAATAAGTCTGCACACCTACAATTATAGGATCTTCAACAAAGTTGATAATAACAAGCAACGGGGAAAGGATTTCCTATTTAATAAGGGGTGCCAGGATAACTGACTAGCTATATGCCAAAAATTGAAACTGGACCCCTACCTTTCACCATATTAAAAAAAATCAACTCAAGATGGATTAAAGACTTAAATGTAAAACCCAAAACTATGATACCCTTAAAAGAAAACCTAGGAAATACCATTCTGGACACAGGACTTGGCAAAGATTTTATGACAAAGTCTCCAAAGGCAATTGCAACAAAAACAAAAATTGACCAGTGGGACCTAATTAAACTAAAGAGCTCTGCACAGCAAAAGAAACAGTCAACAGAGTAAGGAATCTATAGAATGGGACTGTTGGTTTTCATTATAAGCTGTGAAGTAGTATTTGATTTTTAAAATAATATATGTATATTACTTTATATAAATAAAAACTTTAAAAGGCACTGAAATGCATTGTAAAATCAAAGTTATGACAGAGTAAAGAATGGCACATATTTGTGACTTTTGTCCTAGCAACTAGATCTGTAGGCCCTTCCTAAGTTGGGCTATGTCTCCCAGAGAGGTAAGGGCAAAAAAGCCTCCTTAAGGATATATATCTGAGTTAGACTTATCTGGACGCATAACACATTTTTTAAGAAAATAGGAAGTTTTTAATAGCAAAACTTTAGAAAAAATAAATTTAACAGAGGTTAATTGATAACAGAATGATTTGAGAATCAGGAAGCATTGCCCAACACCCAAACCAGAATAGATTCAGAGAGACTCTGTCACTGCCACATGGTGGGAAGAAATTTATGGACAGAAAAAAAAAAAGTGATGTGTAGAATCTGGAAATGGAAATGGGGTACAGAAACAGCTGGGTTGGTTACAGCTCAGTGCTTGCCTTATTTGAACATGGTTTCCACGGATTTTGTTATCCAAGGTAGGTCCTGTATCCAGTCTCCCAGGGATATGAGAGATGACTGTACTTTCCTAGCTGAGAGGAATCTAGTATCCTGAGTTCTTGACTGTTTGAAAAATGGCTCTGTATCTGGAAATGCCATCAGCTACATGGCTACAGTTTCTGGAATGACGGTCTTGGTTCTGTGAGGCTGGCTGTTGAGATTACCCTGGGGAGTGACAAGATGTCAGAGAATATGGTTTGATCATCCTCACATCCAACCCCTTTCAAAGAAAAGCATATTGAGCTAAAAGACAACATCACCAGCAACAAATCAGTGTATTAGAATTACCTGAAACAGCTTCTAATCATTTCAGGGCATGGGTCAATATTGTGGATAATCACCAATTAGAAACACTGCTTCATTCTAGCCAGTTTCTTCAAGGAATATCTTCCATCCGTGCTATGCATTATGATGAGATATTTTGTAGAAGTGCTATGTAAACAGCTTGTACCACCACTGAACAGGGAAATTCTTAACAAACATGTACTGCTTAAGTGCATGCTAATGCCACTTTTTTCATTTTGTCAATGTAATACAGTATGTTTAATGCATTCAGTATAGGCTGTTGAAACTGAAACAGTTATCCTTTAGTGTCCCAGAAGTCTAATTACAAGCTAGCTAATTCTCTTTATCTATGTTCTGATAGTTTCTCTATTAGAATAAAGAGACTGTGTAATAGAATGACTTTTGACTGTATGTTTCAATGTTAATAAGATGTGGTTTAACTGCTTTTACAAGTTTATTTCTCTTCTAACACTTTAGTTGAAATGAGACAGGATGAACTAGTTTTGTTACATTTTATATAACATTTTAGTACTACCTGCTACCTAATGGTAAACAGCAATTTTTATTGTTTTCCTTTAATTCTCTTTTTAAAAATTCAAATATTTGGTGAGTACCTACAATGTTTCAGGTGCTGTTATAAGCAGTAAACAAAGTAGACCAAATTTTATTCTCTTATGATCTTATTCTAATGGGGAGATATAGAGTACAATAGCATTAAGTAAAATATGTAGTACATTGTATGGTGATAGTATTATGAAGGAAACTAAAGCAGGAAGGATAATTCGCTGGCTTGTAATTCAGTAGAATACTTGACTTGGAGGTGAAATGGTTCCGCTGTGTCTTCACCCAAATCTCATCTTGAATTGTCACTCCCATAATCCCCATGTGTTCTACGAGGGACCTGGTGAGAGGTAATTGCATCATGAGGGAAGGTTTTCCTGTGCTGTTCTCATGATAGTGAGTAAGTTTCAGGAGACCTGGTGGTTTTATAAAGGTCAGTTCCCCTACACAGGCTCTCCTGACTGCTGCCCTGCGAGACATGCCTTTGTTCCTCCTTCACCTTCTGCCATGATTGTGAGGCCTCCCTAGGTAGGTGGAACTGTGAGTTCATTAAACCTCTTTTTCTTTATAAATTTCTCAGTCTCGGTTGTTTCTTCATAGCGCTATGAAAATGGACTAACACAGAGGAGTGTTTTGAAGACTGACAGCTACTTACTGATGTCTAAAATTCTACCACTAATGATTTTATGCTTATATGTTCTCTTACCTCAGTCTTGAACAAAGGTTCCCTTTGAAGGGCTTGGTGGAAAGTATACTGTGATAGAAGATAAGAAATACAGACTTTAGTTTTACTCTTGCTGCCTTTGACTTTTTTGTTATTTTTTCTTCCCATGTTACCCATTCCCTGGACTTCCAATAGCATCTAAGGGATCATGATTCCCAATTTACTTCTCCAGACTTGACTTATATCCCAGGTTTCTGGACTTTCTACCCTAATACTCCGTACATATCTCAAAAATCAGCATATTCAAAATTAAACTCACTATCCTGATTTACAACTTAACACACTTGATCATTTTCCTGAATTCCCAATATTGTTTAATGGAATCATGGTTAAACTTTCTCATATAATCCAAAGACTCAATGTTGATCTTGGTTGTTGGCAGATGGGCATTCAGTGGTGGCCATAGCCAGATTGGCTGTGGTGAGTGAAAATCCATGTTTCTGAGCCCATGCATTGTCTCCATTCCTGCCACCATGGCTATTTTGTTTATGAGCCCATTGAGCAATGACAGGGGTGGCAGGGGAAAGAAGCTGACTGGCATGCACAAAATGAGTCATTCTATCCTCTTATTACAATCCTCCTCTGGAGAAGTCATCTTGTGGTGAGCATTCCTATAGAACACAAATATATTCTGAGATTTCTTTTTGCCTCTCCAGAGAGACCTGTCCATATCTCTCTTCCCTAAATTTCTTTGTCACCAATTTTTTAATCATGTTCCTTCCAATTACCTGACCATACGGTCAAACTGTGCTTTACTGGCCATGAATTGGTATGCAATTTCATGTCTGGCCATTTTTGCTTTCAAGCAAAGTGAACAACCAAGTGTACTGCTCAAACTTCTGTCCACTTGGAAGAATTCCCTGCATCACTGTCCTTCAGGGATTTCTCAGAGAGGGCTATAAGGCTGCAGCTTTCCACTTTTGGGTGGTGCTTGCATCTTACAGAGAACCATCTGTAAACTGAGTCTGAGTCTTTTCTTCTTCTGTCATCTAATTGTAAGGAACTTCCCATGAGGTCATAGGCACAGTCTGGGAGGGAGAAAGCAGTGTAGCTGGAGTGGGGAATCTGGGTATTTGGGCTAATTCTTCTTGTAACTTACTTGGCCTTCAGGGTCTGCTTCAGCCTGATCACATATGTACCACTTCTATTTGATGATGGAGTGTTGCTGTGCACATCCAACTTTATGGCTTTGTAGGTAAAATAAAACTCAGCTGATGAGAGGCAGATCAGGTTGCATGGTAACATGGTAGCCCATGGTCAAGTGTTCGGTCTTCACTAAGGCTTTTACTGCAGGCTAAGACCTCTCTCTTTTCTTCTTCTGCAAGTGATGCAGGGTGTTACTCCAAAATAATAAAGGACTGTGTTTAATTTTACCTATAGGTGCCTTCCCAGTCCTTCAAACAGCATTCCTATTTGCCAGTAATGATTCAGGGACCACTGGATCTGCTAGATCATATCGCCCAAGTGGCAGAGCAGTTTGTGCAGCAGGCTGGGCCAATTGCAGAGCCTTCTCTTGTCCCAAGTTCCATTTAAAACTAGCAGATTTTGGGGTCATTCAGTAAAGGGGCCAGAGTTACACACCCACATAAGACATATGTGTGTCTAAAATCTAAAGAGGGCCACTAGACATTGTGCCTCTTTCTTGCTTGTAGGATGGGGCAAATGCCCAAACCTATCCTTCACCTTAGGATATCTCCACATTCTCCATATCCTGGAAATTTTACTGAAGTAGAAGACTCCTGATTTTAGTCGGATTTATTTGCCACTCTCTGACATCCAATTGTCTTATTAATAAGTCTAGAGTAGAAGCTACTCCTTGATCACTAGGACAAATTAGTATAATGACATCAATGTGATGGATTAGTGTGATGTCTTATGGAAAGAGAAGGCAATTAAGATCTTTGCAAACTAAATTATTACATGGGGCTGGAGAGTGGTTATATCCCTGATGTAGGACGGTGAAGGCATATTACTGGCCTTGCCAGCTGAAAGCAAACTACTTTGGAGGGCCTTATGCACAGGTATGGAGAAAAAGATATTTGCCAAATCAATAGCTGTGTAATGGATACAAGGCGGTGTGTCAATTTTCTCAAGCAATGAAATCACATCTGGCACAGCAGCTGCAATTGATGTCACCACCTGGTAGAGTATATGATAATCCACTATCATTCTTCAGAATTCATCTGTCTTCTGTACAGAACAAATAGGAGAGTTAAATAGGAATGTGGTGGGACTCACCACCCCTGCATCTTTCACATCGTCGATGATGGCACTAATCTCTGCAATCCCCTCCAGGAATGCAGTATGAGTTTTAGCATAGTATTTTCCTGATAGAGATAGTTCTAGTGGATCCCAGTTAGCCTTTCCCACCATAATAGCCCTCATTCCAGAGGTCAGAGGACCAGTGTGGGGATTATTCCAGAAGCTAAATATGTCTATTGTAGTTATGCATTCTGGAACTGGAAAGATACCGCACAATAGGGTTGGGAACCCACTAGACCTATTGTGAGAAGAACTTGAGCTAAAACTCCATTGATCATCTGACCTCTATGTGCCTTTACACTGACTAGCAGGCCACAGTGATGTTTTAGGTCTCCTTGAATTAGTGTCAGTTCAGAACCAGTATCCAGTAGTTTCCAAATGATTTTTAATTATTTCATTTACCCTAATGTACATTTATTCTAGTAAAAGGCTGTAGATGCCTTTGGGGAAAGCTGGGAGAAAGACTGGTGATATCTTTGACAATGTTCTTCTAAAGGAGTCCTACCTATCCTCACCTTCATTCAAGGGATTCTAGGTCTGTAAACTGGTTTAAAATTTGGAATTGATTGAGGAGCCATGACTCTATTTTGTTCTAAAATTTACATTAGACTTTTACCAGGAAATGTCCTGCTCATACAGATCAAGTAATAATTTAGTATACTTTCTGTCTGTTTCACTTTTAGAAACATCATGATCAATTAACTAATGCCATAATTCTACATGAGTTAAACTAGTCTGACTGCTGCTTTGACTCCGCTGTTCATCATTAGTAACCATGCCCATTGTGACTTCGTGGTTGAGTGCTGCAACTTGGCCCCTGCCACCCCGGGATCCAGTTACTCTGTTAGATTTCCCAGTTCAGTGACGGTACTTCACACTAGCAGGACTGGCATACAGAGGTCTTAATGTTGAAGAGCTTTGTAAGACACAAGGTATGGGATAAGACCAGAATAATAACACATTAAGTCCTATGGCAAAAAAAAAAAAAAAAAAAGCCAGAAAAGAGATCATCAGAGGAAAGAGATTCCCCACTTTATGGCTGTATACAGTACTGCCTTGGCATCCTAAGGATGCTAACCGTCTTTTATGGCCATAGTGGAAAGAAAGAGGATTGCACTAGTGGGATTTTGAACAAAGGACAATGAGAAATGGAGCAGGAGAGAAAAAACAGGAATCTATTTCTTACCTTATATGTCAAAATTAGGAGCCCTTTATTCTAATATGAACAAAATCATTGATACTCATCTGGAATTTAGTTTTAACAAACTTAGGCAAGATGGTTAGTTGGAAAAGTAAACATTCTCTATGAAATCAAGCAGATCTAGGTTCATATCCCATCTCTTCCAGTTGCTGCTATATAATCTGAGAAAGTCACATATCTTTTCTGAGTATTAGTTATTTTGAACATTTAATACAGAACTTACTAAGATTATTATGAACATCACATTACAAAAGTGAAAAACGTAGACCTATGACATGATTTATGGAGTATCATATATACCCAACAACTGGTATTAGTAATCATTACAACAGCAATTAACAGTGAGGTATTTCTTTAATACCCAAGCCTTTAGGAAGAGAAAGGATACAAATTTTCATACCATTCATGAATCTATTTGATGAAGATTCTTAAAAGAAAATAAATGTATTTGCATTATTATCTTTGTCAGTCAAACTTAAGATAGCAAGAAAGGAAAGGCAGCTGGAGAAACATGGAAATGATCTATATCATTGTCAGTGTACCTTGGTGACTGGTACATATCTTAAGCACAGTAGATTTTTGAGCAAGGTACATTTCATGGTCTGTTAACACTATTAACAAACACTATTAACAGTCCTATTTGTATTATCTGTGAAGTTTCCAGAGAACATAACTTATAGTTAGGAGTCTACAGTGTCAACCTATTTTTAATCCAAAGAAGAAAGATTGCATGTATATTTATTTTTTCAATGAAATAAAAGTTAATAGGAGAGAAGATTCAGGATATCTTGTTTATACATAAATTTACATGTTGAATTATCTATTTACAGAAGGTGGAATTTACATTTTGACAAAAATAAAAAGTTCATTAGGTTTAATTTCTGCTGATGTTGAAAATAATCCAAGGTACAAAAGCAAAAAAATGTGTGCACTCTCAAACCCTCTCTGAGGTTTCTTATGTTTGTTGACATGTAGACACAGTGATGGTGTCAGGTGTTCATGGCTGTTGGAATTGGATGCACAGAGTTAAAGGCTGCAGGGGTCCTATTGGCAGCCCATGCTCTGGCAATTGGTGAACTTTAAAATGAGAAACTCAACCATCATATTTATGTTTAATAAATCAAGAAATTTCACTGGGGTTCTAGTCAATTTTTTTTTAGCTGTCTCTTTTATAAATAATTTTGCATAGGTATTAGTTCTAATACATTAATTTAATGCTACAAATGAGAATAATGATAATGCTGGTTAATGTTTATTAAACTTTTAATATGTGCTAGGTCTCTATGAAGTGCTTTACCTGCATTACATTATTTAATCTTAAAGTTGACACTATTATTCAGGTACTATTATAATATACACTATAAGTTGTCTGAGAGTTATGGATAATAAGTAAATTGATCAAGATGGAATACAGATTTGCAGCAATGTTGTTTGTGAACATTTTTTTTGGCATATTCACAAAAATGCCTAATTCTTACCTTGAGAACAGTGTATTAATAGAATAATAGTTAAGAGCATAGTTAAGAACCTACCTACCTGAAATGAAATCTTTAATTTCCTATGTGACCTTGACTAAGATTTTTACTTCTTTAGGCTTTATTTTCCTTATTTTAAATGGGGAAAATTCTAATAATTTCTATCATGTAGATTATTTGTAGTGTTTAGATAAATTAATTACATGTAAAAGATTTACGACAGTGGTTGACACATGATAAATTCCTTAAAAATGGCCCACTCTTATATCTAGGCATTTATCATAAAATTAAAAAGAAACATTATAAGGAAGAACTTTAAGGAGTTAGCAACTGGGTGAATCGACTGGATGTTGAAAATGGAACCCACTTTACAAATTAAATCCATAGACAAAGTTCAGAATGAGCTTCGACTTAAGGGAACTTGCCTCAACCATCTGGTTCAAACTCAGAGTCCATTGCTTCCAGAAAGATACATGCTGGCCCATCTGAATTGACATCTGTGTGCATACTGAAGTCCTGGAGGATAATTAACAGAGAAAACTCCAACAGCATTACTGACATAAGCCTGGGGAACTAAGCCATAAAATTCTCTATATAAACAAGTGGCCTATATAACCACAGAGCTATAAATTTTGGTCTTGCCCCAGGGGTACCTGAAATGGCCAGATGCTCAAACAAAAATAAACATTTCTGAAGTACACAGCAAACAAAATTTTAAAAATCACACCTCTCTGCTGTAACTTTTACTCACTGTTAGGCCGATGAATTCATGCTACCTTGTTTCATGACAGCTGTGGATGACATCTCATGACCAAAGCATAGAAAGCATTTGTCTGATATACCACAGATTTTTTAACATAAAGTTTTTATTGAAGTATAGTATATATAAAATGCATGAAGTCCCAGCATATACCTCAATTAATTTTCACAAACAAGTGTATCTTTGTAACCAGGATCCAGATGAGGAAACAGAATGTTACAGTCATAAAGAAATTCTCTATGGCCCTTCTAGTCACTAATTTCTTTCAAAGATGACCACTATCTTGATTCCTAACACTGGATATTGATTTTTGTCTGTTTTTGAAAGAAAGCGAATCATACAATGTGTATTCTTTTGTGTCTGCCTTCTTTCATTCAGTGCTATTTGTGAGACCCATCCACAATAGTTGATTTATTGTCATTGATGTCTAGAATACCATTATGTGAATACACCATAGTTCACTCATTCTACTGATGGATGTAGGGATTACTTCTACCTTTAGATATTATGAATCATGTTGAGAAAATTTTTGTATGTGTATTTGGTGAACATTTTTACTCATTTTTATAGGTTATATCCCTGGGAATGGAATTGCCAGATTTTAGTACAGGAGTAGAGACAGATTCAATAGAGACCAACAAATTACTTTTCAGAGTTCAGGTACCAGTTTTCAGTTCCTTCAGTAATGTATCAGAATCAGGTTAATATGCTTCTCATTAAATTAATATATTGAAGGGAAATGTGTATATTAGGCATACACTTCAAAGAGTATGACTAGTGTATACATTTGCATATCACAACTTCAATTAAGAATGCCACCTTTCTATCACCTCGGAGCTGTCTTGTGCCCGTTCCACTCATTCTGCACCCCAGATAACCACTGTTGATTTCTATCATTCTAGGTCATTTCTGACTATTCTTGAATCTTTATAAGAAAGGAATGATATTCCTGTGTCTGGGTTCTTTGCTCAACCTAATGTTTTTGAGATTCATCTGCCTTGTTGCATCAGTCAGTAGACATTCTTTGCTTTTTCAGAGTAAAATTCTGTTTCATGAATTGTACTGCAATTTGTTTTTCCATTCTATGTTGATGAACATTTGGGTTCTTTCAAGTATGAGATGATTATATTATAAGTAAAGTTTCCATGAAAATTACCATACATGTCTTTTTGAAGACATGCATTTTGGTTTCTCTTGTGTAAATATTGGGGAAAAAGTTGCTTGTTCATAAGGTAGGTATAGTTTAACTTTATAAGAAACTACCAAACAATTCTTCAAAGTTGACCAATTTTCCAACCTCATTAACAATATTGGAAAGTTCTTGGCTGGGTGCAGTGACTCACAGCTGTAATCCTAGAACTTTGGGATTCCAAGGCGGGCAGATAACTTGAGGCCAGGAGTTCAAGACCAGATTGCCAACATAGTGAAATCCCGTCTCTACTAAAAATACAAAAATTAGTGGGGCATGGTGGTGGGCACCTGTAATCCCAGCTACTTGAGAGGCTGAGGCATGAGAATTGCTTGAACCCAGGAGGCAGAGGTTGCAGTGAGCTGATATCATACCATAGCACACCAGCCTGGGTGACAGAATGAGACTCTGTCTCAAAAGAAAAAAATGTTCTAGCTGCTACAAGTCTTTGTTAACATTTGGCTTTCTTTGTCTTTTTAATTTAATCAATTTTTATGGGCATAAAATAATATCATTTTGTGGTTTTGAGATTTATGGTAAACATTACATTGAATGTCTTTTAGTAAGCTTATTGCCTAAGCAAGTATTTGCTAAAATGTCTGTTTAAACTTTAGTCCAAGTTTTTTTTTTTTTTTTAATTGGGTTGTATGCTTTTATAATAGTTTTTGTAGAAATTTATATATTCTGGATTCAATTATTTTCTGAGAAATATTTAAGTACTCCATTCTAATCTATAGCTTTCCTTAATGGTGTATTTTGAAGACCAGAAATTTTCAATTTTCATGGAGTTCAGTTTAATCCTTTTCTTTTTCATACTTATTGGCTTTTTTAGTATCCTCTCAAGAAATCTCTGCCTATCACACAGTGCAAAAATCATCTCCTATATCTTAATTTAGAAGAATTATAATTTTACCTTTTTAATTTAGCACTATAATTGATTTTGAATTAATATTTATGTGTGGTCTGAGATAAGCATCAAGGTTCAGTTTTCTTCTAGGTATTTATCAAGTTTTCCAAGACCCATGAAAAAGACTCCTTTTTTCCCTTTGTGTAGCCTCAGTGCATTTGTTGAAAATTAGTTGAATATTCTTGCAAGTGTTTTTCTCTGGACTCTGCATTTTATTGATCCATGTGTCTATTTTTGTATCACTAACACATTGTCTTCATTACTGTAACTTTATAGTGAATATTATCATCAAGCAGTGAATTTTCCAACATTATTTCTTTTTGAGTAAATTTATTTGGACAAATACAGATTCTTGCTCCTCCATAAACAATTTAGAAGCAACTTGCCTATTTCTGAAAAAAGCGTATTGATTTTGATTCAGACTGAAACACATTAATATCATTTGGCTTTGTTTCCCTACCCAAATCTCACCTTGAATTGTAATAATCACCACATATCAAGGGCAAGGCTAGGTGGAAATAACTGAATCATGGAGGGTGGTTTCCCTCATATTGTTCTTGTGATACTGAATAAGTCTCATGAGATGAAATGGTTTTATAAGTAGGAGTTCCCCTGCACAAGCTCTCTTGCCTGCCGCCATGTAAGACATGCCTTTGCTACTCCTTCACCTTCCACGATGATTGTGAGGCTTCCCAAGGCTTGTGTAACTGTGTCCATTAAACCTCTTTCCTTTATAAATTACCCAGTCTCTAGTATGTCTTTATTAGCAGCATGAGAACAGACTAATAGACACATCTATAGATACATTTGGGGAACATGAATATATTTATAATATGAAATCTTCTACTTCATAATCATGATACATCTTTTAATTCATGTTTTCTTGAATTTATTTTAGTAATGTGCAGTTTTTACCATTGAAGCCTTTCATCTGTGCTTTTAAACTTACTTTTAAGTATTCTTAAAACTATTAAGAAGACTGAAACACTCTTACAAATGAAATGTTAAAAAGCCTTTGTTTCAATTGTTACTGCTGTATTGAAATATAATTGCTTTTTGGATATATACCTTGTATTCTATAGCCTTCATTATCTTTTTAACTCTAGTAATTGCTTTGCATTTTATTTAGGAATATCTATGTAAACTATTATACCTTTTATGTTAAAATAGTAGTTTTACATCTTCCTTTCCAACATTTATGCCTTTTTAATTTTTTTTTTTTTTTTGAGATGGAATCTCACTCTGTTGGCAGGCTGGAGTGCAGTGACACAATCTCAGCTCACCGTAACCTCCGCCTCCCAGGTTCAAGTGATTCTATTGCCTTAGTCTCCCGAGTAGCTGGGACTACAGGCACACACCACCATGCCCAGCTAATTTTTTTTTTTTTTGTATTTTTAGTAGAGATGGGGTTTCACCATGTTGGCCAGGATGGTCTCAATCTCTTGACCTCGTGATCTGCCCACCTTGGCCTCCCAAAGTGCTGGGATTACAGGCATGAAACACCACACCCAGCTGCCTTTTAAAAATTGTTTAATGCACTGAATAGGAATTGTAATATTGTATTGAGCAAAAGTAGAGAGTGTATTTTTTGCCTTGTTCCAAATTGTAGGTGGAAAACATCTAGTTTTTTGCTATATTTTGTAGATAAACTTTATCAGATTGTGGAAATATTCTTCTATTTTTATTTTCTGAGTTTTTATTGTGCATATGAGTTAAATTTTATCAAATGCTTTTATTCATTAAAGTGACTACAAAGTTTTTTTTTACATTATTCTATTGTTAGAATAATGCATTTTAGGATAAAAATTTCTTGATTATGATGTACTATCCAATTTATATATTGCTGGATTCAATTTGCTATTTGTTAAGTATCATTGAATCTATGTACATGAAGAGTACTGGTCTATAATTTTATTATTCCAATATACTTGTCAGGTTTGTGTGTCAGGCTTTCTCTGGTTTTATACAATTAATTTGGAAGTACTTCCTTCTCTTTAATTTTCTGGATTTGTACAGAATTTATATTATTTCTTCCTTAAGTGTTTGATTTCATCCTTGAAACTATGTGTGCTTGGTGTTTTCTTTATAGACAATTTTTCAATAACAAATGTAATTCCTTTAATAAATATAGGGCTAAACTATTTTTTAAATTTATTTTATTAATTTTGAAATGTAATTTTTATGACATTAGTCCATTTTGTCTGTTTTTTGAATTTTTGCAAAAATTTGTTTATAATATTGCCATCTTTTCCTTTTAAGTATCTGTTGGTTTTGTAATGATATGTTCTGTAACATTACAAATTTGGTAAATTTTGTTTCCTCTTTTTTTGATCTGCCTTCCTATGGGCTATTAAATCTTTTAAATCTTCAGGAACCAATGTTTGGCTGTGTTATTTTTTTCTGTTTGCTTGCCAGTTTTATGCTCTTTATTTTTTGTAGTAACTTTGGATTTATCTATTTTATATTTCATAATTTCCATGTGCACTTTGAATTTTTACTTCCCCAATGTAAGGGACGTAGAAGAGGATACAACAGAGAAAGGGAGAGGTCTGTCTGCCTATTTTACCATCTGATAGGCTCTTTTGAAAAGGCTGTTGCAACATATATACTAAGTTAATTTAGTTATTCCACTGAACACAATGTTTGACATAAAATTACTAATTATCAACACAGCAGCAGCCCTCTTTGTAGGGAAGTGTAGTGTCCCAAGCAGCCCTCTTTGTAGGGAAGTGTAGTGTCCCAATAGGATAATATTATGCTGCTTCAAAGTAAAGGAAGGGATTGTCTGTGAGCACTGAGGGATAAAATGATAACAATAACAACATTGTAAGTACTACTAGAAAAACCAAACTTACATGCATTAAATGCTTACAATTATCCTGGAGCTTTACCTTTTATTAGGTATTATTTTCCCAGTTTACAGATGATGAAGGCTTTAAAGGGTTAAATAATTTGGTGAAGGTCAGAATATGTAAATGGAGGAATTAAGATTGAAGTCCAGATCTTCTGGATATCAAAGCCTCTTAGTTAAATATTCCCATTACATCGACTCAATTATATTTCAATGTTGTTAAATTTTTATTGACATACCAAAAACATAAAATCTTAAATATACAGCTTGATGAATTTTCATAAAACAAGCATATCTAGATTAAGAAACAAAACTTTTCAGCACCCCAAACCCTCCTTTTTATGTTCTTCTAGGCATTATGCTCTTGTTACTGCTTGACTTTAAAAACATTGATTAGTTTACCTGTTTTTGTACTTTTGGCATAATGCAGTATATATTCTTCCACATCTGGCTTCATTGTTTCAATACCTATGAGAATCATCCACGTTTTGTATAGTCATTTTCAGTGCTTTATTTTATTGTATGTATTTTCCAGGATTTATTTATCCATTCAACTGTTGATAACCATTTGGTTAGTTTTCAGGTTCAGTCTATTAAAAATAATGTTGCAGTGAATATATTCTTGTGTCTGTCTTTTGGTATACATCTGCATACATTTATAGAATAGAATTGCCAGGTCATAAGATGTTCATGCAGGTGATGTTCAGGTTTAGTGACCCTGTTAAATAGTATTCCAAAGTGGTTAATCAAAAAGAAATTTCTTTAGAAGGGAAACTTAAATACTTTCATAAATGAAAACTAATATCACAGACCATAATGAGAAAATTTACCATGAAATAAAAACATAATTTAAGCAAAAAGTTTGTTAATATTGTGCCACCTAGAGTAATTTTTGCTGCCATAAAATGTATATCTTCCATACTTTGGGAAATTCAGATCAATCCAGTTATTAATAATTAATCATGTATTGTCTAGTCTCATTATATTGCTGTGACAGCTATTTACAATTTTGAAATTAGATGCAATTATCTGTCTTATTTCTTTTCTTTGAAATGGCAGAGACATTACATTATAGTTCTTTGGATCTCATTTGTATCACTAAAAATTTCACTCAGTAAAAAGTCTTAACTATTATATTTTTGTTATTGTTAGCAAGTTTAAAGCTACCTGTTTGCTACATTTTTGTAATCTTTGAGCTGGTGAAGAGTACTTTGCAGATATATGCTTGTGTGTGTTTCATTTGGTGCTTACTGAGTGTTGTCATAAAAAATGCTTAGGCCTTGGAGTCAACAGAGATGGATTTCAGAACCATTATCCCACCCCTTCGCCGTGTGTTGTTTATTCAGTTTAATAATTCTGAGTCTCATTTTTATCTTTTATTAAATAAGAATTATAATGTATTCTATCAGAAATTTATATGAGGATTAAATATGATAATAGACTTTAAGCTTTTGGCACAAAGTGGGTCTTCAATAAATGATAATTCATATCCATAGACTTTTCTCTCCTTTATTGAAAATTAAATAATATATCTTTATCAAACATGAAATTTGTTTCTATAAATCACTTTCTTTAATATATATAACTTTATATTTTAATATGCGTCTATCTATATTTAAAATATATCTTAATTCTGAAAGTTTATACCACTTCTAAGAGTGCGTGTATTTATTCCTCCTTTGGAGCCATTTAAATAGAATTTGACTTATTAATGAACCGTGTAATAATAGCTTCAAAGTGGCTAACCTTATGTGATGGTCAGTATAACCTGGGCTTTGAAATCAAAGAATGTAGAGATAATCGTGGCTCTACCATTTACTTGCTAGATTGACAGGTTATGTGACCTCTTTGGATTTTGATATTCTTATCTACAAAATAAGGATAACAATACCTATCTCAGTGCCCAATACACAATACAATCATGCATTAAATATTAATTTTTTTATTGAAACTCTCTACTTTGACTTTTCAAATAATGACCCAAAGTACTTTACGTAATGGAAGGAAGTCTCTTCTAAGCCAGAGAGAAAATATTTTACTAGAGCTTCAGCTGGGAGTCACATTAAAAGGAGTGTAATTTTTTAGAAATTAACAAGCTCATCTTTTTTAGAGTGTTTTTTTCTTCATTGTGCTAAGAAATGTACAAATGAGATTCAGGATCATGAAGCATTTCTCAGTGATTTAGAGTCCGGAAAACTTGGAAAAACTTAGACACAAAGTTGTTTTCTTAGAGTATTGAGAATTAAGTCTGTTTTGCATTTTTCTGCTTTACTAACAAGTTCATGTTTGTGTGTCACGTATTTGTCTGTAAATGAAACAATAAAAGACATTGTTCAAGTACCTGATTGCAACATCATTGTCACACCTGGGATGTGGGGAGTCCTCTGCCAAGTGAACATGTCCTTGACCTGAAGATTTCATTTCAGGAATAGATACCACATTGATTCAATATTTTTAATTGCTGGCAATAGCACAAGTGACTAATCTTTCTTCGATCTTTTAAAACGTCAATTTTAATTTACAAATTTAATACATGCAAAAGTATAGAAATAATCAAAATCTCATTTTGAATGCAAGCTAAAAAACATGCTTATTTCATTTGTTTCAGAGATCTGTGGCTCAGAAAATTAGAAACACCAATTTTAGTAAGCTCATTAGTTAAGTTCAAGTTAAGAAAGCATTTTAGGTGGACAAAAGCTGGAATGAAATTTGTTAACAAATAGAAGTTACTTAGAAAGTTTGATTTAATTGATACACAGCATGAGTATATGAATTCAGAAGCAGTGGGAAAGAGTATATTAAGGAAAGGACACAGATAAAACGAACATATTTGGATCTGGAAGCTGTCTGGTTGTTGATGTACATTTAGTTCCTCTTCTCTGGTGATTCAATGAACACTAGTTTTAATAGTGTTTTAAGTCAGGGCTCTCAAATTTCAGCTTCGATCTTGAAAAATTTTATCTGTTTTAATTTGAGTGGCAAACACCCAAGCTGACTTTTTCATGTGCAAAGAGTAGAAAACTACCCAGTTACTAATGAACTGTGTGTGACACTTGCTAACTACCACTTGAATATCTGCCATTATTTAATGCTTATCTCTGGGAATTCCTGATTTTGGAAGCCAGTGGATAAAACAGCAGTTGTGCATACTGCCAGCAGAAATAATCACCATTGAATGAACTGGCTAGGAACCAGCTTTACTATTTTCTCTAGTGCTTATAAGCTATTATATTTATCATTTAATAAATGCATAATTCCAAATATAAATGTCTCAAAAGTGTCTAATAAGACCAAATATACACGTTTGATTGCAGTATTTGGCAGAATACTGTTCTATGAGAAATTTTCCATTATTAGGAGAGGCAGCACTTAAGAAATATTTCCGTTACTCTTTCCACTCCTACTCACAAAAATTGTTTTATCTGATTGGTGAAGTGAGGGTCTGGCACCTGTTGTTCCACCTTTTCTTTTTGAGCATGAGGCAGCTAGCTGGGTAAGTGTGTTACAGACCAAATCTTATCATCAATTGGGTCTATAGGACTAGAGAAGGGGCAGGGAGCCTACCTGAAATTACAGGTTAGGGAACTTGCAATAAAACTGCTATTTTGATCACCTTGATCTCAACTCCAGTATCTTCCCCTGAATTGGGTCTGAACTAGGAGAGAGAAAGGTAAGTGATTTATTGGTTCCCTTATCCCTCAGCCTAAGTGTCATAAAGATATGATTCCAATGGACATATTAAGAGATTATCAGGGAACTCTATACTGGCTATGAAAGCTGAGCTGCTACCATGAATGGAGTCAGTCATTTGCACACTGCAGGAATTTGGGGGCACAGCGATCAGCATTGCTGGCTGTACTTGATGTAGGATCAGTGGGGAGAGCTCAATAAATCTCTCGCTCTCACAGGAGAGTGGGAGCTATTGATCGCCAGTGGCTCCATTAGCTCTGTATGACTTCACTGAAATTAAAATCTTTAGGGCTTGATCCTCCCCTCAGATAGCTATATGTACACAGGCCTAATCTAACCTTGTACAAAGTGGTGAGATTTTTTTTCTTCTTCTTTCCCCTCCCTTACCCACCATCTAGGTATTTGAGATGAGCAAGCACTATCCTGCAGAATTTTAATAGGCCCGTGTTTAAAGTAGTGTCTCTGACCTTTTTGAAATTAAGGAGCAGGGAAAGCATTGCCGGTAAGACTTAACAGATCATTTCTGTCTGCTGGCCAATCTCCATTTGTGTGTGTATTTTTTTCTAAAGGAAAAACAGCCTTTCACAAAACCAGCTCCAAAGCTCATCAAGATGCAATTGAAATGTTGAAATCAGGTAAATCAGCTCTTATTAAATATGACAGACTGAGGCAAGAAGATACAGGTTTTTTGTTTGTTTGTTTTTCTCACCGTAGAGGTTTTTGTCACCCAGACGCACAAAAAGTGGCCTTGTTATAATAAGAGGATGTCCTAAAGTGTTTATTTTGCTTTTCTCTTAATTTTTGAATCCATCAATAGTTACAAACTAAAACTTTTTCTTTGATGTTATCAGAGGTATAGTACTGTATACGGCTATTGAAAATTCAAGAGCCTTTCACTTGATGAAAAAACAAAGAGCAACGTGTCTTTTTCCAAAGTAGCAGTATCTTCCTGTTACCTGAAATCCAGAGATAGATATTGACACAGCCATTTCTCATGGAGATTAATACTTATCCATCTAATGGGCCCACTTAAAAGCATGTATATGGAGTCTGAGATTTGGAATAAGGCTTTTTGCCAGAAGGACACCAGTATCATTGGGATTGTTTGATGGAAAATCACAAAGCCTTATATTTGTGGGAAACCACTTAGAAAGATAATAAAAAATATCATGGCAACTGTTAGTAGAATTTTAAAAATACAAACCACAAACACGTATTGTAAAATATATTGACTTATATATTGTCTAGACATACTCAAGGAACTATTTCCTTTTAGACAGATTATTTGGGAGACTGGAGACTATCTGTTGCCAGATTAAAATTTATGCTAGCTTACAGATAAACTAAATGTAATCTAATTCAAACTTTGTATTGCCTTAATCCTGTTAGATAACCTAGGTGATCCTGAATTTCATTTTAACCTTATAATTCCAGAAAATCACTTCTCTAAACAAAAATAACTGCTAAATATTAGGGCTTGTCAAAATATATGTTATCAATTCAAAACCATCATATGTGGTGGCCTCAACTGTAGAATTCAAATATATCTCTTAGTCAATGACACCATTAATGGTTATTTAATGGGAAGCCTAAACTAAGTCCTAAAATAGCTTGAATAGAAATTGAAAAATTTTATTCATTTACATATTCATAGTCTGCCTTTAAAAATCACAAGGGTTTTAAACATGAATTAGAAATAAAATTCCTGTGTTAAGTGATTCTTATGTTATTCTTAAGTTATTCTTATGGGAGAGGTAAGAGCAAAAGGACTCCTTATCCTTTACCCCCAAGGAACAGATAACACACACACATACATACACACAAATGGAAGTATACTCATGGGAACCTGAAGGAAGCAATTTGAGAGGACTGATATTTACAACTTAGTGGAGCAAGGACTGAAAGAAGAATGTGCCTTGCAAGGGGCACATGAGTGATGAGTTTTGCAGAGGATGTACAAACACTCAGCTTTTAGAAACAGGTCTGATCTTAACTGGCAGGTAACTGTGTGGCAGATTTGAAAACGTTCTACTCCACTTCGCCTCAGGATACAAAGAGGTATCTTGAAAAAGAGGAAAGGGTAAGTCAAGGTTTAATGATTTAAATCTGTGAGACAAAGCATTTGAAAAAGTGAACTCAAGTTCCTCTTGACGTGTTTAAGAAGTGAGCTGTATGTTTACAATGTAGTAGATGGAGTGCCTGTTGTTTTACGGTACAGTCCTAAACTCTGTTTCTTGCTTAGCGCTGAATGGTTGCTTCATGATGGGTAAGTCACTTAACCTTTCTGTGGAGTATTCTTCTCATCTGCAAGTAGAGATGATAATGCTCACTGGGGATGTGTTGCTAAGATTAGGCAATATGTAATTGTGATGAGCATTATATATGCTAACTAATGATTATAATGCTGTCTATTAGAGTGAATATTTGGATAAGAGGGCCTAAACAGTTTTGTGATTGCATTTCCTGCAGAGAGAGACCTTGGCAAACCATCACCTGGTCCGTATGACTCATGTTTTATAACAAAATAAGATTATGTCCTCACAAATCCTTCCCCTTTCCCCCCACAGACCACCTATTAAAATATTTTTGGAATTAATTCATTCATTTCCTCCTCCTGTCTAGGAGGAGGAAATGAACAGCGTGTCCTGGGAGAGTCATTTCTGCCAGGTCCTCTAATTCTTTAAGTTATAATTTTATTTCAAGAATTCCAAGTTTGAGCATTGAGCCTCATTGCAATTTTCAGTGGAGATACTCAAGCTTATACAGCCAGATCATGTCTGAAGGTTACCAATTTATTAAACCTGTAATGTCAAGATTTCCTTTCTTTCCGATTTCTAGAGAGTGTTACTTCCTTAGTAACCTTATTTTTTCTATCTTTCTGTCTCCTAGACCCACCTCACTTGCTCAGATTCTTAACAGGGTTAAAAATGGTACAGCCAGAAGGAAATATCTCTAATCGCCACCTCTGTAATACAGAGACAAGCATTTTCTTAAGGGCCAAGAGACTGTTACCACCTCTCACTTTCTTGAGATGTTCCTAATGGCATGTTGCTATGTTCTGATGTGAGTATAATGGCATAAGGTCACAGCAAGAAAAATGCACCTTCCCCCCAAAAGCATAGATCTCACTAGAAAATAAGAGAAAAAAGCTCTTTAGTTTGGTTTTTAATAAAATCGTACTTTCCAGAAAGATGGAGGTGAGAGCAGAGGCATGACCACTTAATTTCAAATGTGAATTTTTTTTTTCTTTCTTAAAGGAGACACTATGGTAATTGCATCTCCTGCTGACCTAGTAATTTATTCATTTCAAAATCTACTCCTGTGAATTATGTGTGTTTGAGGATTACCACACAATCCAATGAAGTAATTAAATAGGTACTTTTATTCCCATTTTACAAATGAGTAAAATAGGACCCCAGAAAGAAACAATTGAATGTTCAAAGCTTTCAGGGGATTTTTTGGTAACCAAAAAAGTGCTAGAGTATAATAAGCCTTCTAAAATAGACACATTTTTATTATGTATACAAGTTTTGAACAGATTTATTTCTGAATCTAAGTCTAAAGAAAAATGGAGTTTCTGAGAGTCTTTTAAACTTTAATTTTAAATATAATAAATTCCAGAATAATTATTACAATTTATTCTGAACAGTCTAGGTAGAATGATATAATTTCAGGGGCATCAGAAAAATGTCTTCTACTCCTCCTTAATTATCATGCCATATGTTCATGAAGGAATTTTCTCTTCTTTCATTCCAAATTAGAGAAGAGGCTTAAAAACAAAGACCTCTGATGGAGATGACACAATGCCTGAGATTTCTGGGAAGGCCTGACTCAGATCTTTTCCTGTAAGCATGTTAATTGAAAGGGAGACAGTATGTGTGCAAAGCAGTAGTTCTGCCCTCTAAAGGGGGGCTAAGAGTGAAGAATAGTGACTCAGGTAATATAGAAAATGGACTTTACTTAGATTGCAGTTTAGCTCAGGGGTATCCTATGGGCAACTTGTCTGTATTGATTGGAGCCCATGCTGTGTCAATGGAATGCCCTTCCTTGGATATACCAATTGCTGCATATGCTGGAACATTTGGCAACTCTTGGGGGCTCCCATACTGTTATACAGCCAGTGACAACACAGGCAGCACAGACGGGCAAAACATGAAATCAAAGAGAGCAAACCTTTCCCCTTTATCTGGAATCTACACATTGATTTACTTATGCAAGATTTTCAGGTGACCATCGAAATGGCTTATCTATTATTTCTCTGACTGGCCTAGTGTATTCTCTAAGGCTAAGCTTAGGTGGCATTGGTATTCACGAGCTGTTCACAGTGTATCAGAATGCTTCCGCTTGTATACTAATTCTTAATTGTGGTATGCAGTCTGTGACAACCATCTGCTGAGGCAGTCACATTTCTCTTGCATTCAAACACAGTGAAATTAAAATATTGATAAGAATAATTTCACAAGGTGGTAAAGTTAATGGAGGAATTGGAGTTAGTATGCTTTTTGAATTTAAGTTGAACATTTAGATTTTTCTGTAAGCACTGGCATGAGGTTTTATGCTACTGAGCATGGGTCATTTGTAAACTAATTCTTCTATCTATAATGAGGAAGAATCTCTTATCATGGCCACAGAGTATGCAGGACATAGCTCTGTAAGTTTAGGAGATTTCTCTCATTTTTTTGGTATGTGTTTCCTAGGCTTTTTTGAGAGAGAGCATATGTACATTCAGAATAGTTGTATTTATGAGAAGAATGTTACTAATTTTTTCAACAAATATTTATTGAGATCCTAACAAGAATTCCTGCTGAGAAACTCTTCAGAACATTTTGTTAAGATATGTTAAAATCACATCATTGCAATTTTACTGTAATGGTAAAGGCCCCTAGTGGGCCAATTCAAAGACTCATTCTTGGTAGGAACATTTTCAAAGAAAGTAGAATGGCTACATAGTAATATTTACACTAAATACGAAAACCAGCGTATGTTTGGTCAAAGATTAGGCTTTTGTCTGAGAGCTGATTGGCTGGGTTGTGTAATTAGTCTCCCAGAAAGCTAACTCTGTTAAATAATTTTTAATTCTGTTGAAGTTTATTATAAAATTGCTGAAGCATGTTATCAGGAATGCCTACTTCCTCCTTGAGAGAGGTTTGAGACCATTTTTCTTTTGTTCATGTGACAGACACTATGCCAAGTGCTAGGGCTGCGTAGATGAGTGGATCAAGATCGGAATCCCTGGAAGCACTTAGAAAATAGTCTGAATTAACAGAAAAGCAAGTATGTCAGAGCAGTAAAGGACAGCCTGTGTTGGCATCAGAAGTGATTCCAAAGGAGAGAGTAAGAAATTGAATAGTGGGTTCTGGGTAGTAGGTCAGCTACATGCAAGAACTCTTCTTGGAGTCAAATTCTGACAGATAAGTAAGTTCTTGTCAGGGGGGTAGAAGGAAAGTTTGTGGGGTAGAACATGAAACCAAGACCTTATCTTTCAGAGGGGCTAAAAATCCATAAGTTAAGTCTTCTGCATTGCAAAATGTTTGGCGATCTGGACCTTGTAAGCAGTTTTCATGGAGCTTATAGTCTATAGGGGAGAATATTAGATGATTAAAAACTCATGCATATATGTTTTAAAGAATGAGAGGATACTATGAAGCCGTCGTTGGTAATATTCAAACCGAAAGCTTAATAATGAGTATCCAGATTTAAGAAAGTAATTAGGAAAGAACATTTCATTAGAAAGAACACTTAGTGTCATGAGTGACAGCCAGGAATTAGGAAAGAACTAGTTGTGTCAAAGGAATTAAAAGATTTCATCATTTTTGGAATAGGGTGAGTGAAAGGCTCAATTAACCCAAGAATGTTTAGTCGAAATTATTTAGCAGCCAATCAATGCATAATTCACATGTAATCCATTTACATTTTTAGCAAAGTGATAAATTTAGATAATTATCTAGATTAGGGTAATAGGTTACATTCTAGCCTATTGTCTGGTTTTGTAAATAAACTTTTATTAGAATACAGCCATACTTATTCATTTATGGATTACTGATAGTTGCTTTTGTTTAAGAACAGTAGGGTTGAGTAGTAATGAAAGAGACTCCATGGATCCGAAGCCTAAAATATTTACCAGCTGCCTTTTCACAGTAAAAGTCAAGTCCTGATCAACGTCCTTGTAATTTAATATGAAGTATGCTCACACACATAGTCACAATGCACACACACAGAATGTTGCTTCAGTAATAATTTTCATGAATTGAGACTTGAATATGTAAATTTTGATTGGTGGTGAAGGGATCCTCTGTTATTACTAAAATTCTCTTTTTGGAAACAGTTCTTTAGGCTACAACCACCCAGTGAAGTCAGGGTTGTCAGTTTTTCCAAGGTAATGGGTAAGAAAAACAGAAAATTCTGGACTATGAGGGAAGAGTTTAGAATTGCTAATTTTGTTAGATTGCCTTAGGGTATATTAATTCTATAATCATTTTTACAAATAAATCCTCCTCATCTTTAATTTCAGGAACAAAAATATAATGTGTAGAGCTTTTGTCTTAGCGAGCTACATGGTACATTACTATAAGTAATTGACAAATTTCAGAATTAGAAATATAGAATTGCAGATATCAGTGCATATTTCATCATTAATAATGCGATGCAGCTCAAGGGTAAGTAAAATTTTAAGAAGTTTGTATTTAAAATGTCTTCTAAATATTGAATCTTGATTTTAAGTGGAAATGCATAAAACTCGTATATTTGAGAAGTAATATACAATTAATCTATTTTTATATGCTGCAGCATGATTTGCAATTGCAAAGTACAGAAGAAATAGAAAATACATGGACAACTCAAAGCAAATAGTAAACTCTTTAAAAAATTCTTTTAGAATAATAACATATAAATTATAAATAGGACACTTACAATTTAATGTGTAACAATAAACTAAACCTCTATGTATCTCCTACCTAGCTTAAGACACAAAACAATATGAGAAAATTTGATATCCCTTGTGAACTTCCTAATCATATTCCCCATTTTCCCAGCAGAAACAATAACTTCCTTAATTTTATAATAATAATTTATTTGTTTTCCTTTGTAATTAACCATATATGCATGTATTCTTAAGCAATATGTTATTTAATTTTCTCCGGTTTTAAAATTTTGCTTGATCTCATAATGCTTGTATTTTTCTGCGATTTGCTTTTTTCATTCAACATTTAAGATTTTTCTACATTGATGCTTTTAGCTATAGTGCATTTATTTTCACTCCCTGGATGGATAATACCTTATTTATGTATATCCTGTGCTGTATGTGACAGGATATTTAGGTTCTTTTGGGGTGTTACTATCATGACCAATGAATGCATCTTTGAATATTTTTGCACATATCTGAATGCAGGTGTATACAAATTTTTCTAAGAATATATCTAGGAGTAGAATTGCTTGGTCTTGATTATACGTGACTTCACTAAATAATGCCAATTGCAATTGAACCAATTGGCTTCTTCACTAGCAATGTATAGGGATTCCTCTTGCTTCAAAACCTCTTCGAAAGAGAGTATTATGATACTCTTCACTTTTTCCGAAAGTAGTGGTGAATTACATTTTTTTCTTTTTTTTTTTTTTATTATACTTTAAGTTCTAAGGTACATGTGCACAATGTGCAGGTTTGTTACATATGTAT
>NW_012117777.1:507518-549285 GCF_000951035.1 Colobus angolensis palliatus
TCATTGTGGTTTTGATTTGCATTTCTCTGATGGCGAGTGATGATGAGCATTTTTTCATGTGTCTGTTGGCTGTATGAATGTCTTCTTTTGAGAATTACATTTTTAAAGATGGAATATCCTTGTTTCATAAATGGGTTGAATATTTTTTCGTAAGTGTATAGGTCCTTCATGTTTTATCTTCTGTAAAATATGTCGTGCCCATTTTCTCTTTGGATTGCCTGTTTTTTATTGAATTGAAGTTCTTCATTAATAATGGAGATTATATGATGTCCGTTATATAAGTTGCAAATGCTTTTCCCTTTTTGTGACTTGTCTTTGGTCAATATTTACGGAGTCTTTTGAAGAACAGAAGGTCTTAATTTAAATATATTTGAATGCTTTTTTCTTTTCTTTTATGATCAATCATTTTTATATCTTCTTTAATGCAGACTTTCCTACCCTAGGATAGAAGATAGATTCCTACATGATGTTTTTTAGTATTTTAGAGTTTTCCCTGCTGCATTTGTGTTGTATTCATCTGACAATGATATTGATATTACATAAGGTGTGAGAAAAGAATCTGATTTCATTTTTCCCCATATGAGGTACGAATAACTTCAGCACAATTGTTTCATACTCATCTGTGTACAGTGAGTCTGGTTTTATTGTGTCAGCTTTGTTCCATTTGCTTAACTCTGTGTTGTTATTATTATACTCCAAATTATGTAGTGTATTCGCAAGTTTTGATATAAGATAGGGCAAGTAGCTTTATATATGTCTTTTATTTATGAAATTATTAATTATAAAATTTTTAAAAAACAAGTTTTAAAATTATTTTGTTTTCGCTTGTTTTTAGAATTTGACTTGTTTCTTGAAACAAGTTTTGGCTTGTTTTTAGAAATTTGGAAATTGCTAATTAGGCCTTTGTATTGGAAAACAGCAACAATAAATATAGAAATTTCCCCAAGTATTTTGAAGATACTTTACTGTCACCTGTATTCCACTTCTGATGCTAAGAAGCCAGCAAAAGTCAAATTATCATTCCCTTGTAATATGCAGTTTCCCCCTCCCCCTCGCCCCTGGCTGCTCTTATGAATTTTATTTTTATATTTGTTTTCTAGTAGTTTAACTGTGATATGTCTAAGTTTGTTTAAAAATTATCTCCTGATTAAAATTTGTTGGTTGTCCTGAATCAGAGGATTGGGATCTTTCAACAATGCTGGCAATTTCTTAGGTATAAAATATTCAATTATTTTTGAACTCTGGGTAAATATATGTGTGATCCTCTCACACTGTTCCAGGTGCCCTAACTGGTTTTCCATATTTTTCATTGCTTTCCCCCTGTGGATTCATTTTCCAGTTTGGATAACTGTTCCAGACCTAACTTTCTAGTCACTACTTCTCTTTTCAATTGTTTCTAATTTTGATTTTAATTCACTGATTAGGATTTTATTTTCAGTTATTATATTTTCACTGCTATTTATTTATTTCTTCTCAATATTCCTGGTCAATTTCTAAAGACATTTATCATTTCACAATAATTTGAATAATTTCCTTTATTTTTTAAATTAATTATTTTATATTTTTTCTCTGGCATTTTTATTATTTATTATTTTTCCTGGGTCTGATTTTGTAATATATTGCTTCTATTAATTGATGATTATAGAAGACTGGTTTTGTGAGTTTTAAAAACTTGAAGTTGCGTTGTTTGGAACCGTTTCTGTAGGGACTCTAGAGGTCTGTGTTTAAAAGTTTCATATTTGAGCAAGGAAATGTGTTTACTTTTGACAGGCAACTGGGTACAGTACCAGTCTAGGAATAACTTAACACCTCAGCTGAGAGTTTTTCAGTCAAAATGGATCAGAAGTATAAGTTCTGATCCAAAAACTCTTATTAGTATTTTCCTTGTGGTTCTAAAAAATCTTATGGAAGACTGTGTTCATTTTTGCTATTCTAGTCAGAGCCAAAGCTGAGAGAGGATTTCTTTCCCCCTCTAGTTCACTTAATTTGTATGTGTGCATGTGTATATCTGGGGTATGTGTGTGTGTATGTATGTGTCCCATCTTACAGACTAACCGTAAACTCAGGCTTGTTTCCTAACCCTTTATGCCTGTGGCTGGTTAAAAATCATGTCCCAGCCACAAGAAATTGACCAATGTCCGTAAGGCAAATACTATCTTCAGTGAATGCTTATTTATATAGAATCAAACTTGTATGTAATTTCTGGCCTTATATTTTTCCTTTTATTATTCACATTAAGCCCATACTTTCGAATAATATTTTCCATATTTTATCCAGAATCATTTGTTATATACTCAAAGAGGTGGTTTCTTTGTGTATAGTCTACTACATTGCCAGAAAAATTACTAGATTTTATTTTTCACCACACTTTAAAATTGTACTTAAAGGGAAAGTTTACCTTCAACCATAGGGTATGTGGACATCTTTGTGTATGCATTTCTGAAATATCTCTGTCAATTAGAACATAAAAAGCTAAGTTTCTTATTAACTGTTACATATAAATGCTCTAAGAATTGACAAATTATTCAGCTCTATCTTAATAATTTTCATAAAGTATACTAATACAGGCTTTTGGTTATAGACTAAAACTCAAGCTAGAATTATTTGTAAGTCTTTTCAGGTGACAGAAAATAGATATTTTGACCCTACATAAATATGCTGTTAAACACGGAAAGATGGATTAACATGCACCTGAAGCAAGTGTTTTATTTATAACCTTTTTTGATACCAGTGATATTTAATTGGGAATACTAGCAAATTGAGGTTTTGCAATATATATAAAACACTGTCTTGCAAGAATATGTTCATAAAGAATTAGAATTCTTTATCACAGCTTGTAAAATGTTAAGTAACCTAGATAATAGAGTAATATAATTTTTACAATATAATATTGATTTAGTTAATATCTTGCTTAAATATTGCCATAATTGTCCTTATATTGAACATGATAAAATTGTATGTTTTATATGAAAATAATCAACTGACAATGTGAAAATGGAGTTGAGTTTTTCACAAATATGCAGATACTATTTTCTGAGCCCTGCCAAATGAATTACGATGATTTTGATGTGTAATTTTGAAATATTTTTGGATAAATATTGAAATAAAATTGCTAATATGTAAAATTTCATGTATTTTCCTATTTTTTCATCTTGCTGGAGATGTATGAAAATGACTCTTATTAGTTAAAACTTTCTATTTTGATGGTTGCTTATTTGTACTAGCTCTTGGAATTCTATTTAGTTTAGTTGTTACGAGAAATAATCTGGATAATTAAACCAGACTGAAACCAGGTTCCAATCACCATTAGTGGAGAGTAAGTGGTACAAATAAGATACACCTCGGCCCGGCGCGGTGGCTCAAGCTTGTAATCCCAGCACTTTGGGAGGCCGAGACGGGTGGATCACGAGGTCAGGAGATCGAGACCATCCTGGCTAATACCGTGAAGCCCCATCTCCACGAAAAAATACAAAACAAACAAACAAACAAACAAAAATCCAAAAAATTAGCTGGGCGTGGTGGCACCCACCTCTAGTCCCAGGTACTCAGGAGGCTGAGGCAAGAGAATGGCATGAACCCGGGAGGTGGAGCTTGCAGTAAGCAGAGATTGTGCCATGCACTCCAGCCTGAGCGACAGACGGAGACTCTGTCAAAAAAAAAAGATACGCCTCTAAGTAGCCCTGTCAAGATCCACTTCTGTGACCATTAAATAGTACATGAGCAACGCTTCATGCAGAAGAATACACACACACACACACACACACACACACACACACAAAACCACCACCACCGCCACCACCAGGTATCCTCTTTTTCCTAACATATGAAGTGGATAAAAGAAATGAAGAGTTATCGAAGAAAAAGCAGGAAGTACCAGCCAGCACCCACAGTAATTATCACCATATTTTAAAGCTAATCCTTCCAAACTGTGTAGAACTTAGCTAATTATTTTTCCTTTTGGCAGAGCTGTGGCAAAGTATGGATTTAGTTTGGTTCAGCCCCCTTAATAATGAAAGTATGGATAAAAATCTTGTGGGGAAAACTCAAATGCACCCTCAAATGCTCCAGCTGTTGGAGAGTGAAAACGTCTGACCCTGGTGCTTCTACTATATCATTTGTTGCTGGATCTAAGAACCCAAACTGTTGATGTTAAATGTACTTTAATACACTTTCAGGTTTTATACTCATTATATTATTTGATTATTTTCTAGAAGTAGCAGTGGATAAATTATATGTGGCAGAATTGTTAGGCACAAAGCATAGTAAGGGCAGAATTGTCACATACTCTTTGTTTTGAGTCCTGAGTGCGTGTCACATGTATTCCAGGCTGTTTTAGAATCTGAGTATAACGTAAAGAGCAAGGTTTAAAAAGTGATCCTGGTTTAGCCAAATCCCGCTAAAGGTTGCTGTTCACCTAGCCAGACAGATTTAGGCACCAGAATCTTGACTACAAATATAATTTTGAATTTTATACACTTATAACCTTTATACGACTCTGAATATTCTTGACATTTTTGAACAATATGTCCTTTAAACATTTATAAATACACAAATCTGTAAATATCACCATGGAATATGACTCTACAACATTACAATAAAATATAACTAAATTTTTGACATTGTCTCTATGCCTGCTACTGTGTCCAGTGATGATGAATCAACAGCAACAAGGCAACACTGCAACATAGATAGCGATTACTTGCCTAGACTCTGTCTTTAGTTTATTAACTCAGTTTTGCATAGATGAGAGTAGTGTGTTTGATTTGTAATTGTGTCTGGAGAAAGGAAAAATTTCTAGGAATTGTGGATCTTTAAGTTGACTTGTTCATACACAGTAATATTTACTTTAGTGATCACAAAATACAGATTTAATATTTTAATTAACCAAATGGGATGATGAGGTGGAAAAGATATTTGCATATATGGGAGGAATACCGTTTACTTTTCCTCAAGATTTTTTTGCACGTAAACCTTGCACCCATGGATTGCATTTTCCTTCTGAAAGATTTGCAGCAACATAGAGTTTGAGAGTATTGTCAATGGACAAAAAATATTACCTTTCAATGGACAAAAAATAAACCACTGTCTCTCAGATGTATCTTTATACTTGTATGTGCATACTAAATAAACTATAATTCATATATAAATATTGTAATAGTGTGATACTGACATTGTTTCACTGGTATGTCCTGGTAAACTCTTATCGAGAAGTAACAAACAGTAATGTGTCTGTCTGAGCTGGTTCAATATTCTTATCTTAATTTTCTGCTTTTAGCATCATCGTTTGGAGTTTTGTTTATCGACTTCTGTGTTTCAAATTTATCCATGTTTTTTGGTAATCCATGTTGGAACAGACTTTCTTGAATCAAGACCAGGAGGACTCCTAGGTGCTCTCTTTGTAGTCTCAAATTTCAAAGACTTTTTCTTCCCTGGAAAAAGGGTAGAGCTTTGGAGCTTTAGTTGTTTTTGCTCAGATTTCTTAGAGCCCATTTGATGCAATGCTAATAATTAAGAAACATAATTTTCAGGAGGTAAATACTTCTTTGACACAAGTTCTGTGAAATATTTGGCTAATCTTTGGAAATGGGTTCTATTTGTGCTATTGCAGTCAGGTAGGTTTTGTCAATACCTTGAATTTGGCAAGGAGATGTCAACCTCCAGACTGAGTAATATGTCAAGACTTTTTTCCCATTACCCAAAACATCAAAACAAAAACATAAACATGAAAGGCCGTGACTCACTCTAAAAAGCATTCTACAGCATCTGTTTCAGGCTGCTGTGGAGTGGGACTTGATTGTGTAATTTACCTATCTCAGGATGACTTTTGGGAAGAATATGCTCTCTGTAAGAGGAACAATATATAAATTCTATTTTAGATTGGATATTAGGAATAATGCTCTTAAAACCATTTTTATTTTTAAAATGTATATAAACAGTTATTAAGAAATTTGCAAAGCAATGGGCCTGGTTCCATTATCTCAATCTTTCTTTTACCCATCTCACCAATATCCATGAAGATTTCTAAGCTATGATTAATCATATTATTGTTATATACTATTTATTCTTTTTCACCATACTGTATATTATTGCACATTTTAATTTGTGTAGAAAATCTCTCCCTAGAAATTCTCCCATTTCTTTGGAGCCTTTTCTCTATTGCATCACCACTAGCAGGTGTCTTTCATACTTATTACATTATAGCTTCTGGATCTTGACTATTAGGTCAATTTTGTTCATAATTCTTCCTGATTTTTTCTTATGTTTTTATTCTATAAATATTGTCCAATTCACTATATTCTAAAGTATATTGAGAGAGTCTCATTGTAAAAGGCAATGGGTAACAGATACCATCCATGTGAACAATTTTGCATTTTCTAAATAAATTGCCTCAATTTATTTCCATCATTTTCTTAAGTGCCTCAGGCATCAATGAAAATAGGCTCATTAATTGCTAAGTAAGTAATTTTTCTACAAGTATAGTCTTGTTTTATACATTCATTTTTGCATTTACTGTGCGTGACCAGATTCACCAAACACAAGCCTAGTTACCAAGCAAAATACACTTTCCTGGAAAAGTGCGTATTAGGGTCAAACAAAATTCCCACATGAATCATAGCATCATTTATGATAATCGCTGGAAAAGCAAAATGCTGACTTATTTACTTGAATGGGAAAGCCTAGAGTAATCTACATTGTTAGAGAAAGAGTATGGAGTGGATATAAAAGCTTTTGTCAATATTTCTTGGCACAGGTTGAACATTTCCTTCCCTAGATAATTTTTCCTGGTCCCTCAGTGAAAGTTGATCTTTTTGATTTTTCATAGTATAATACCTTTCATTCTCTCTAGTGTATATTTCTTGAATTAAATTTATTTAAATGCATGTCTTATCTTCCCACTACAATGTGAGTTTTTTTTTTTTTTTTTTAACTGCATAGACTACATTTGATCCATCTGCATAGAACTTACCTGGATCACTACCTGGGACAGAGTAAATACTCAATAAGGAAATACTTGAGTGAATGAATAATTTAATAGTTATATTAAAATTTATTAATTATAGAAAGGTAGGTAGAGATAAAACTGAAGAAAGAGGAACTTCTTCATGTTGGTTTACTTCTTCCCCATTCTGCTTTTATGCAAAGCACAAGTACCTCCATTGATTATTTGGATCTTCATTCATTGAATGGGAGTGATGCATCAGACACAGAAGGATGTGTTCTGCCAGTTTTGAGCTGCTTAGAATTCATGTGTTCAGAATTATGAAACAGACCCAAATATGTTGGCTTATCTTAGGCAAAACACAATTTCCCAGCTTTTAAGAAAATAAAGGAGTTTGGGAAACTGAGAGACTTGTAAAAGACTTAGCAGTGTAGTGGTTCTTAAAAGTTTTTATTTTGATTGCTGCTGTTACCACTATACTTCTTATTGGCATTTATAGAAAATTCTGTGTTTGCCTTGTGCTTCAAAGTAACGTGTGTGTGTTGTGGTTGTTATATTCTGGGGGCTTGGGCTTTTGTGATATGAATAAATGAATGCAATTCAGTTAACTTCCTGATTGCTTGTTGTGTGGAAGATCCTTCAAAGTCTCTATGTTGTGTATGGGGAGAAATATCAACAAGAAAATTATGGTCTAGTAGAGACAATAGTTATATTTATAGATAATGTTATAAGGGAATTAAACTATTATCTATCTTATGTGATACAGATATTTGTCTATTCAAAGGCAAGGAAATGGGCCAGAAATCTTGAGGTCTATTTAGATTCTATAGAACTCTGACTTTATAAATTTTTAAACAGAGGAAGACAAAAGAAGTTAGAATTCTAATTTTGTTTTAAAATCATCATGCATATGATACAAAAGGAAGACATAAACATTTTTGGTACCATAATATAAGAAGTGTAACTTTCCTTACCTGTCTTCTCATTATACCAAAAAGTTGGAACCACTTATTTATGACAATTTTTAGCCATTCTTGAGGGGGTCTAGTTGTACACCACACCATACTTGTACCACTTTAAGTTGTACACAATCTCCTAAACAATAATCTATGAAAATCATATTGGCAGATTATAAAATTTTATCTTGACACCTAAGAGGTGTAAGAGAGTTTTCAGATGTCAGCTCTTATTGAATCAGATTCCATTGATTGTACTTGAGTATCAGCACTAGGTGGTTAAAAATGAGTAAGCTACTGAACATAGCATTAGCTCTATCTATTGCTAGTGCTTACTATGTTTTAGAATTCAAGTGCTTTACTAATATTTATAGCATATAACCTACATAACCCCTATAAGAGAGACTCTACTTTTATCTCGTTGTATAGATGAGAACCAGAAGCAAAGAGAGGTCAAATGTGAGTTTAAAGTCACCCAGTTTATAGGTGCTTTTGAAGTTAGGATCTAACAATTGCGCTCTGGCTCCAGAGTCTGCTCTTAACCTTTGTGGAACACCATTGTGTATTTATGAACATGTGATTAAATCTGTGGCTAATAAATGTTACTTCTTAGCATGAGAAAATGATTACAATTCTTCCTTATCTTGATTTTTATAAATTAGGATAATAGAGGACTTATTAGAACAATAATTGGATTCCTGTTGGTCACTTGGAGATTTCAGCCAATATCAGAATGCTTATCAGTAGTAATAATAAGATTGGAATGATTTCTATTTTCTTGGTACTATGCCAAGCACTAAATGAGCATTATTTTATTTTACTTTATATATATATATATATATATATATATATATATATATATATATATATATAGAGAGAGAGAGAGAGAGAGAGAGAGAGAGAGAGAGAGATGCAGTTTCACTCTGTCACCAGACTGGAGTGCAGTGGCATGATCTTGGCTCACTGCAACCTCCTCCTCCCAGGTTCAAGCAATTTTCCTGCCTCAGCCTCCTGAGTAGGTGGGACTAGAGGCGCACACCACCATGCCCAGCTAATTTTTGTATTTTTAGTGGGATGGGGTTTCACCATGTTGGCCAGGAGGGTATCAATCTCTTGACCTTGTGATCCGCCTGCCTCAGACTCCCAAAGTTCTGGGATTACAGGCGTGAGCCACCACGCCCAGCCTAGAGCATTGTCTATTTTAATCCGCAACAACCCTTTTAGGTATTAGTCTCATTTTTGAGATAAGGAAAGTAAGACTTAGAAGGGCAAAAATGTGATGATGACCACTAAGACAGTAAGCAGCAGAAAGAGGCTCAAAGGCATTGGATCTTTAAATCTGTACTTCGAAGAGCTAAGATTAGCTCCTTTATTATAGTGACTTATCTCTATAAATTAATTTTTAAAGAGCAAATCCTAAATTTATCTTTTTATTTATAGTAATTAAAAATAAGATAGCATACACTTTAAACATCATTGAAAAGACTAATGATGCTAAGTGAGAATATGAAACAAGTGGAATTTTCTTAAACATCGAGAGTGTAAATTAGTACAAACATTTTGGAAAACTGTGTGGTATCATCTTCTAAAGCTGGAAAAACAATTCTCCTATGGCACAGAAGGTTTGCTTCTTTGTATACATGCCTTAAATGAGTGCACTTATGTACCAAAGATGTGTGCAATAACACTTATGTCAGTATTATACATAATAACCCCAAACTGGAAACCACTCAAATTTTTCAAATTTCAGTCAGTGCCAGAAGAGATAAGATGATTTTCTTATATTCATGAAAGTAAAATAACATGGCAATAAAAATGAATGAAGAAAATGTAATACCACGTTGAATTATTCCACAGTATTAAGTGAAGGAAGCCAGACATACCAAACAAATACGTATTGTAGGAGTTCATTTATAAAAAAAATTTAAAATAAGAATGATCCATGACTTAATAGTCAAAATAATGGTGGTCTAATAGTGGCTCCAGAGTGTTAAGCGTGAACGATTTCTTGGCCTGTGTGGTAGTTATAGGCATATATTCCCCTGCGATTATTTATTGAGTTGTGCGCCTGTGGATTGTCTACTTCTCTGTCTGTATTTTTACTTCAATAAAAAGTTAAATATAATAAATATTATTTGTGAGAAAGGAGATGTTCTGGTTAACTAAATACTCTTGATAATTGGAGGGTTAATATGAATAGCTGCCACAAGATACAAAATCTATACAGTTTTGTAATGGCTTTGTAATTTTTTTCTAAAATGAATGATTTTACTTTCTTATCTCTAAATACAAAGTATAAAAGTAATATAGTATTACTTTAAAGATTTGAAATTTTTATTTAAAAAGGATGATAAAAGTAAAATATGCACAATGTATGAAACATTGAGCCAAATATGTATCTTTGGTATCCATTTGATTTCCTACCATTCTCTTTTTCTAAAGTAGGAGGATATCAAATCACTCAGGTAATTTGGATTTGATTTTGTTGAGATTTTATATGTGTCACATAAGAAATTAGGAATAATTTTGAAGTGTCAAGTGTTTCACAATTTGTGCCAAGACTTGACACTTTTGAAACACCTCGCCAAATCCCTTAGTACAATATCTCATCTTTGGCACTTGGCCTTAGTTGCTAGAACAATAAAAATTCTGTTTCTCAAATAAATAGTTCATCACTCAAAATACATATTCACTCACATCATAAATGCCACTGACTCCTCTTCCTAGAGCAGAGGGTACCTTCAGTGAACTTGGGTTGTCTGAATGACATAAGGATGGCTATAGTCACATTGGCACTTGGGGCCACTCAGCCCCCAGTGCGGTTTCTTCTCCTGACAGGGCAAGTTTTTGCCCTGCTAAGAGCCCTATTCTTTTAAGTTAGTTATTCATAGAGAGTGTAGTATAAGAACACAAGCTCTAGATCCAAAGCATTCTAGGTTCTAATTCCAGCTCTACCACTGCCTATATGTTGATCTTGGAAAACTAAACTTTAAAGTGGGGATAATATACTTATTGGGTTAATGTGCAGATTTGTTGAAATAAGACATGTAAAATTCCTAGTATAGTAGCTGCCATATAGCAAACTGTAAGTATCAGATTTCATTTATTAATCACTATTATTAAATACCTTTTTCTCTCGTGTGAAACAAAGGACCACATTAACCCAGTTTATCCAAGTGGATCCAACAAAGTGCTTAAGACATTACTGATTATTCAAATAAATAAAACTATATACTTATAATAGAGAACTTTATTTACCTAGAAAATACAGCTTTTTAAAAAGCCACCTACAGTGAATGTTCGACTTGGTATATATTTCTAGATATTTGTATCTAATACAAGTAAAACCAATTTGAAAATCAATGATGTCTCATTAGCACTACATGCCATAAATGTGTGTGTGTTTAAAGTGCTTTTAGTTGAAAAGGAAAAAGGTCACCTATGTGTTTGAAAGACTGTGACCAAAGATTGAAGGAGATATTTTACTATTCTTCATTTTATGTCTAAGCTTTGCTAAGATCAATGAATTCCAAATCATGCATCAGTTAGTAGGTGCAGAGAAAATGCTTTAATGTCTGGAAATTTCATCAATCTCATTTCTGTGTCACAAAAGGAATTGCTTAAATGCGTGTTCTTGAGACCAACATGATAAAATTACGTATCAGACATCTAAATATATGTAAATATCAAAAAGGTGTGCATTTTCAACAATATATTCTGGTTTTCAGAGAATTAGTTTTGAACCAGTCACTGGTTTCCCAAAATATAGCTCACCATTATCGACCAGTACATCACAGTTGATGTACTGTAGTGTAACAAAGAACTGTCAGCTATGGGATGGTAAATACGATACATGCTTCCTGCTCCTTTATCGTATATGCACATTCTTCCCCAAATAGCTTAGCAAACGTTTGCCTCCTACACACAAACTGCAAGAATGCTGATACTCTCAGGAGACCACTAAAATCCACAGCTGCATTATTTTCCTTTCTCTTAAGGGGAAAACTTTAAAAATAACCAACTTTTCTCAGCCATGTAAAGTGTATCTTTTCCCTGGGAATCACTTTGTTTTCATATTTTCTGCCTCTCTGTTAAAATTGAAAACATGAATGCTTCATTGCCTAAGAAACTGAGTAAACTTCCTTTCTGAAACGTACCTTTTAATGTCTTTTATGATTTTGTTTTTCTTCCCTTATTTGCACTCTCAGCTGTGGATGAATTTCCATGCAATGCATCATTTCTTTAAGAGTTTACACACCAGAAGAAATAAAAATGGAAAATGGTATCTATTAAGAGAAAACAGCTTTCCCAAGTCCCCAGCAGATGCTGTCGATGAGCAGCCCTCTGTTTGCTCAGCACAGCAGATCAGCTTAACCCTCCATAGGGTTGCCCTGAAGAAAGGAACATATTTCTGGTTATTAAACAAATGAAGGCACTTTTAACTTGACTATACCCTCCTATTGTTTCAGAATAGAGTGTGGACCCGGGGGTTTTGTAAATTTAAGCCGTGCATCATTCCACTTTGGCTAAAATTATTTCTATTTTTTATATCTCACCAGCTTCTGTATGATCAATTGCCCATGATCAACTTCAGATTTTGTGCTTCCTTCCACACATCAAAACATATATGCACACAAAAAATATCCTTTTACAAATTTTTATTTCAATAGTTTTTGGGGAACAGGTGGTGTTTTGTTACATGGATAAGTTCCTTACTGGTAATCTTATGCCCTTGTGTCCTCATAGCTTAGTTTCCACTTATTAGTGAGAAAATACAATATTTGGTTTTCCATTCCTGAGTTACTTCACTTAGATTAATGGTCCCCAACTCCATCCAGGTTGCTGCGAATGCCATTATTTTGTTTCTTTTTGTGGCTGAATAGCATTCTATGGTGTATATATGCCAATTTTTTGATGGGCATTTAGGCTGGTTCCATATTTTAGCAATTGCAAATTGTGCTGCTGTAAACATAGGTTTGCAAGCATCTTTTTCATATAATGGGTGTCTTTTGTTTTTATACATTTCTTCTTATTAACAAAAGGCTGTGGTGTTTCTCTTCATACTTCTCTTCATAGCATAAGATAGCATCAGTAAATCTTTCTGCATTGGAGGCAAGTCAATAGTTTGTGAACAAAAGTCTTTGGCCTGTCTTCATTTGGGCAGGAGCATGACAATATGCAAATATCCATTTGAACAGATCTGTGATGCAAAAGAGGGGTGGTGCTAAGTCCTTGTACCAAATGGAGCATGACTTGATATAGTGAGGCTTTCTCTCCCCACCTGAATCTCATCATGAATTGTAATCTACATAGTCCTCATCATCTCCAGGTGTCAAGGGAGAGACCAGGTGCAGGTAATTGAATGATTGGGGTGGTTCCCCCATGCTGTTCTCGTGATAGTGTGTGAGTTCCAATGAGATCTGAGGTTTTTTAAGTGGTTCGTTCTTCTTCGCTCAGCACTTCTCCTTCCTGCCATCTTGAGAAGAAGGTGTCTTGCTTCCCCTTTATCTCCTGCTGTGATTGTAAGTTTCCTGAGGCCGCCCCAGCCATGCTGAAATGTGAGTCAATTAAACCTCTTTTCTTTATAAATTACCCAGTCTTGGGTATTTCCTTATAGCAGTGTGAGAACAAACTGATAGTACAACTCATACAAGTAATCTCAGAAGGGATGAGCCCTGAGAAGTGTCAGTAGGGCAGAATATCTGCTTTGTAATCTAAACATTGTAGGAATTTGTTAAGTGGCAGCAAATTTGTTAAGTGGCAGCATGATGCCCCATTTCTCTGTGTCTCCACTACTCATGGCTTGTACCATCTCTGTCAATTGTGCATAGACCCTGAAAAATTACATTCTTCTCTGTAAGCTAAGTTCCCTACACTGGGTACTTCCAAGCCTATCAATGCATTTCCTAACCAAGAACAAGAGTCGCCCATCGCAAAGTGGTTTTAGAGATGAAATTTATATCATACTGAGGAGGAGTCAGGAGGTTTTAGAATCACTGTTTGGACCTTGACATAGAAATGCTTGTTCATAATTAAGAGATTTAAAAGCAGCAGCAGCAGCAGCTGAAGACATTTAAATCTTCTTTCCCAGTCATTTACTGTGAAATCTAACTCCATTCCTGGAGCAAAATTAATGGCATTTAGGACTTTAGTGTTTTTCAGGTATCAATAAATCCCTGCTAGTGTCTCTCAGTTTTTCTAATAGCCAGCAGGACCAGTAATAAAGTACAATAAAAGGTTTTAGTAAAAGAAGCTAACATTTCCTTATATCATTAAGATATGTTTTAGACATTCTTTTAACATCTGTTATTTGAATAGCCCGTATTTTTTACAATTAATTTTTAACCATTTTATTGTGAAATACTACAAATTAATTAAACAAAATAGCTCCTTGTTTGTAACAAATCCATCACATTTTATCACCAACGGTATCATGTAATCAGACACTGGTAAGATAGCAGAATACCCCTCAGACCTCTAATCAATCATTAGTACACGTCCCACCTCACTAATAGTTGCTTCCTTTTGTTTATAATTTCATCACCTAATCATATATTGCTAAACACTAGAGTTCAGCTTTATTATTTTTAGGGCTTAATTTAAATGGAACCATACAGCATGTATTCTTTTAAGTCTATCTTAGTTTGCTTTATGTTATCTTTGTGAAATTGTCCATTATGTTGCGTGTAACTGTTTATTGTCATTGATATATAACATCCTTTCATATGATTGTAGCACATTGAAAATTATTTATACTGTTGATTAATGTTTGGGTTGTGGCCTGTTTTAGGTTCTTGCAAGTAATGCAATGATTAAAATACTTGTTTATGTCTCGTAGTGCACAATTGCACACATTTCTATTTGTTATGTGTATAATCAGGTGTGTAACTGCTGAGTGAAAGAGTGTGCATATCTTGAACTTTATCTGATAGAATCAGTTATCCAAAGTGCTATTACTGGAATTTCACACCCATCAACAATGGATTTCTATGCTTTTATGGATTTGTTTCTGGATTTTCTGTTCCAGTCTGTTTTTCTATTTGTCTATCTCTTCCCAATTACTATGTTATTTTTTAAATGCTTGCTTTTAAAATTCTTTCTTTGTTAAACAGTTCCATTCACTGAAAGAAAATAGCACACAATGAATTCTTAAAGCATGCTTAGATATATCTTTTAAATGTGTTTATGTAAATCTGCTGCAAGAACTAATGCAAAAAGAAAAGAAACTTTAAATTTGCAGTAGCTATAAAATAAATGGCAACATCTGGTATAGTAAGTCCACTAGACATCTTAAAGAGTGTTGTGGCTATTCTATGCCTTAGTATTCCCAAATATATTTTGGAATTCACTCATCAGTATATAAACATTCACATAGTTATTGAAATTTTGATTAAGATTGAATCATTTAAATGAGTAGTAGAATTTATGTCATTACAGTATTAAATCTTCTATCAATAAACATGATTCATTATTTTGTTGATTAGATCTTATTCCTCAATAATGTTTTATTATTCTCTAGAAGAGTTATACATATCTTTTAAATAGATTAATTCCTAATTATTTGATATTTTTAGAATATTGTAAATGGCACCTTTTATATTTTACTTCTGAATACTTTTGCTGACACATAGAAATGCAATTACTTTTTATATATTGACATTGTATAAGCAACTTTATTAAACTCATAATTTAGGCAGTCATTTGGTTGTGAAATTTTCAGGTTTTTCTTTTTTAAAAAGCATAGATAACATATTTGCATATTGAGAGTTTTATTTTTTTCCAGTTCTTATACCTTTGTTTTTATTTTCATGATGGTTCCAACACTTTAACATTAAATAAAATGCTTATATGGGTTAAAAAAAACACACACACAGTCTTTATCTAATTAGGGAGAAATTTTCATTCACAGTTTGCAAAATTGTTTTTCATTCATTAATTATTTTTTATTGTGGAAAAATACACATAGCATGAAATGTATTTTAAGGAATTTTAACTGTACAGTTTAGTGGCATTAAGTATATTCACATTGTTGTATACCTATTGCTACCATCCATCTCAAGAACTCTTTTCATCTTAACAAAACTGACATTCTGTACTGATTAAACAGTAACTTTTCATTCACCCCTTTTTACAACCCCTGTCAACCACCCCCCTTCTTTCTGCCTCTGTGAATTTAACTACTAATCTATATTTCTCATATAAGTCAAATCAAACATTATTTGCCCTTTTGTGTCTATTTTATTTCACTTCACATGCTCTCGATGTCCATCCATGTTGTAGCATGTATCAGAATTTCCTTCAAGGCTGGAAAATATTCCATTGTAGGTGTGCGTGGCATTTTGTTTATGCATTCATTGCTGATAGACCCTTGAGTTGCTTCTAACTTTTGGCCATTGTAAATAATATTTCTGTTTTCATGCTTTCAATTATTTCGGGTCTATATCTAGAAGTGGATCTTCTTCTGGTAATTGTAATTCTCTTTATATTGTTTTGAGAAACTGCCACACTGTTTTCCAGAGATGCAGCAACATTTTACATTCTCAGCAATGGTGCACAAGGGTTTAAATTTCTTCACAACCTTGCTTCTAAGCAAGGATGCTTTTGCAAAGTTGAGAATTGATGTTGAATTTTATCAAAAGCCTTGCAGCCTTTATTATGGTGATATGTTATTTCTTTTCTTTGTTCTATTTATGTGGTGAATTACACTGATTGATTTTGAAAAAGAATCCACTTTGCATTCCTGGAATTAACACAAATTGTTCCTGATATTTTGGCCTGTTTATATATTATTGGCTTGATTTCCAATACTTGTTTAAATTTTTTGCATTTATGTTTATGAAAGAGATTTGTTTATCAATTTTTCTTTCTGTTATTTTTGGTATCAAAATTATGCCATACTCATAAAATAATTTGGGTAATGTTTTTTATTATTTATTGGGAGATTGTATGAAAGATTGATGTGACTTCTTCCTTAAGTGTTTGGCAGAATGTGCTGCAGAAGCCATTAGGCAGAGATTTTTTTGTTGTTGTATGAGCTAATTCTTAATTTTAGATTAAATATATTGTTAAAATACTGGCCTATCTTGTCTGTTTTGTGTTTGTTTTAAGTTGTCCTTTTTTCAGTCTTTGTACATTTCATCTAGTTTCAAATTTTTAGTATGTAATGTCCCGTTAGGGTTATTTTAATATTTGTGGTATTTATAATGGTCTCCCTTTTTGTATTCTTGGTATTTGTGTGCTTTTTTGTTTCATTTTTCTTCATCAGTTTCACCATGGTTTATCAATTTTATTTGTTTTATTTTTTAAACAAGCAATGAAACAAGTATTTGACTACCCTTTCTATTGCATATATCTTTTCTATTTAGTTAATTTCTGTGCATTTCTTTATCATTTTCTTTTTACTATCTTTGGGATTAATTTTGTTCCTTTTCTAAAGATAAATGTTTAGATAATTAATTTTTAAACTTCTCTTTAAGAATATGCATTTAAATTACAAAAATTCTCTATAAAATCAGCGTATATACATCTCACAGGTTTTGATATGTAGAATGTTAAAATGTAGTTTAATAATTATTTTTAAATTTTTGTTATGCCTTCTTGAACCAGTGTACCCTAATGATAATTTTTATCTTTTGGCAATTCATTTTCTCCCTATGATTTAGATATCCACTCAATTTTATTACTTCTATATATCTTTCTTCTTTAAAAAAATTAGTAATAGGTTTCGCTGAGAGAATACATGTTTAAACTCAATTATTTCTAAAGCATGAGAAGAAAGAATTAAAAATTTAAATTTTCCTAACACCTACCATATTCTATATTGTCTTTTATCTTTTATTATACACCTTTCGACTTTTACCTTTATTGATTTCTTTCTGTTTGTGCTTTCTTGTCACCTACTTCATACGTTTTTGTTCTTGTCTCAAGATAACTTTGATATCACTATCTTGTTTCCTAAGACAATGGCCAAATTCTGTTTGTAGTCTTTATTTACATTTTATTTTTTTTTTAATTTATATGATAACTATACAAAAAAAGATTTACAGGCAGCTTACAAAACAGTTATCCACCTTACCAAGCTATAAACATTGGAAATTTTTTTGCCCTCATGGTTTTTATTTTCTCTTGACTTCCGTTTTACCTATATAAATCTTATCACACAGATTGTATACCAATTCTATTCTGAATCATAATTTCCTAGTCCTGCATTTGTGCCTCTGTGTTAACTTTCTGCACACTGTACGTTGTTTTATTTTGGATGTTCATTCTAGAAGTTTCTTGAGATGAAGAATCATATTTTATGTATCTTTTATTCCCCAGTGTCTCATAATAGCAACCCCATTCAAAAACATACAAAATGCCTAACTAGGAACCAGGAACACAAAGGAAGAAAAAGGAAAAAATATTGAAAGTGGAGTTTATAGAAACCCAGTTGTCCATGTCCCATGTCAACTTAATTATTTCTAATATTTGAGCCATGTTTCTCTCATATATATAGTATGTTTATAAAACACCTATTTGTGTATGTAGTCACATATGTATTATTAAAAGTTACAAATTTATTTTTCCTATCTAGGTGCAAAGTTATTCATTCCTACATATTTGCTTTGTGCAAATACATGATTGTCTTTAGCATATTAACCTGCTTAAGGAAAAGAAAATAAACATTTCAGTTGTTCACATAAGTTATATTTCAGAGCCAAATACAGTACTTTGGTACACACAAGGCACTGGTGAAATTCACTGTTTCCTTCATTTACCTTCTCCAATATCTGTGTATTCAATATCTATCTATGGATGCCATGGCTAGCTAATCCCTTTCAAACAAGTAATATTGTCTTTGTAACTTTTCTCTGTACTGTAAACAAAAATGACCTTCTTTTTTGAATAGGTTATAAAAATATTACTGATTTAGTAATTTGATAGAACATCCTTCCCTGGATTATATAACTGTTAGTTCAAATATCCACTATATCAATGATTATTTTGTGCTTATGTTTCAATAAATACTTCCTTCTTATAAGTCTGTAGCTACAATGTAGTGATATATGACTACCGTGTGATTGGAATAAATAATCATAGCAATCATCTCTTTGTCACAGTGTAGGAAAGAAAAGAAGGCTATTATGGCATAACATGGTCACTCCTCACTCTTACATATGAATCCTCCAATTATCTCTTTCATATCAGAGTATTTGAAAAAAGGGAAGCCTCAAAATTAGTTTTTTATAGAATGTCTATCTTTAAGAAATGCATTTTCAATAGAACTTAACATCGATTACATCTTAAATAAGTGTAATAGAGAAACTATTGCCAAATAATGAAAATAGATGGAAGCATATGCATTGCTTGATTATACTAATCACACATAAAAGGTAAGGTGAACAAAAGACTGATGCTGAAGGGAAAAAAATCCTGCTATCATTTACATTCAGATGTTTAGTAAAATCACAACAAAACGGGAACTTTTCAAGCCTATTCTCTGCAAAGCATATAGCTTAACCATTAGAAACATCACCACCAATGACAACAACAAACAAACAAAAACTATGCAGCAAAGGAAAATAATAGCTTATGCCTGATATTATTTATAAAGAAACATTAGTAATGCTAAACTCAAGCTTACCGACAGTGGCAAGTAGCTGCACAGTCTCATCTGCACTATTACAGCTGTTCTCCATAAATCTTTGGTTGCAACATTATGGCCAATAGGGCACAGCATCTAGCAGACTGAAAGGTCATTGCTTTGTTTATATGACTTTTATAATCTGAAATTTCAACAGAATGAATCCCACAGCAGGCTCAGGTCCCTCCAGGGCCGCAGTTTTTCTGTGGTATTGTTTGCCTCTAGAAGTTCTGTGAGATAGTGCTTAGCATTTGGCAAATGTTAACTTTGCTTAAGAGGACTTTGTATCTGCACCAAGGTATAAACTGAGGAGCCTAAAGGAGAACACTGACACGAGCCAGAGGCTCCTAGAGCTAACATCAAAATGGATCAGGTACAAGAATTTTTTTTTTTTTTTTTCCTAAAACCTGTCTCATTTTTTCAGTTGATTTGGTATATTCTAGTCGTCCTCTGTGTGAGTTCACCTCAGGACCTTTGTCTCGATCTCAAGTCCAGATATCACTCCTATCAACGCCTATATTTGGAAGTTGGAAAGGGGCTTAATTCTTCAGATTGTAGGATAGTGACAGTAGGAACAGGAAGAATGGAATAATTGTGGGTGGATATTTAATTTGGCCTTGAAAAAATGATTAATAGTGCCAAGAATCATAGCTTTGATATTACCGATATATTTCTTACGCAATAGTAATGATGGAATGTAGTAAGGATATTCCCCTTCCTAGTGAGAAATTGCACTGCTCACGGACAAATTGAAGTAAGCAGTGAGTGGGGGCTAGGGAGGTGATGCATGGCATCCTTGGAATGCAATAGGAGTCCACAGGTATCACAAGGGACAGTCAGATGAAGCTTATCAGCTACACTTAAAGAAAAATGAACCTAACCTTTCATTCATCAAACAGAACCCTATATAAATGTCAGTGAGCATCAACATTCAATTAACATTGTGGCTTATTCATCAGTTAGGGATTTACAGTGTAGGGACTCCTGTTGCTCCTGAATCATAATTGCAGAGACCTCTCTTCAGCTGTTTTTAGCTAGGTGAGGGGCTTCACCTGCTGCATTTCAAGTACCTTTCACTACATCTCTACTTGAGACATTTGTCATGTGGTCCCTTGGTAACACACTGGTAAGATCTCATATTGGTTCTTTGTACATCAAGGTTCTAATGAAGAGTTAACCCTCTGGGAGCCTGGAATAAATTCCCTACCCACAAGACAAAAATAAAGGACAAAAAGAGTTGTTTCTTGCTTCTTAATGTATGCATTGTTTACATAAAAACAGTTGTTAGAGGGGTAAGAAACAGTTATACTCTCCTGATACGTCTGCATTCAACCCTTCCTTGGGGTGTACTTTTAATTCTGCAGCCAGGGTATTAGCAATATTAAACTGAAAATGTCACAAAATGTCAAATCTGAAAATGTCACTGGGAAAGGGGAAAAAGGATGGTGACCCTGTACTATCTACAGATGAAATAAATATGCCTCCCTGGTACTGTACAGTGATTTTTTTTAGTGGATATAATTTTATACATTTTGCATCCTATTAATTTTCATGGCATAGATGGAGAAATATTAGAACAGCGAGAGTGCTGAAGACAAATTAACTCATCAATTACATGTATGGGACAGTGGAGACTGAGTTTATTTCACCATTTTGAATTGCAATAAAACTGTAATTACTAACTCGTGGAATCTTCATGGAAATCTGCATTCATTACCACTTAATTTGAAGTCAGTGACTGCTGTATCCTTAGCTTTTCTAATATCTGCCACACAGTGAAAACAGTGGAAAACAGTTTAGAATTAAAGCAGCTGTCCCACTAAGTCTCCACAGAAACATTGTTGTAATCATCCAAACTAAATTTTACCCATGACACCAGTGAGATTAGTTTGTACTTAAATAGTGCAGAAAGTGGAAAATGAATATATTGTTTGTTCAGGGGTACGACTCCCCCCTCCTTTTTTTTTTTTTTTTTTTACTCTTCTCTGCATCTCAGTCTCTGCCAACTCTTCCGTCTTCTATCCTCTCTTTACATATGCAAGTGCAGTGATGAGAGTTACTTTTCTAACAGAATTGCTAAGGGAGTCAGAAGATTTAGGTGTAAATTCTGTTTATACCACTTACCAACTTTCTTCATAGTGTTGAACAAGTCACTTAACTTCTTTGAAGCTCGCTCTCCTCATTTATAAAATGGAGATTATAATGTCAACCTTCTAAGGTTTATATGAGCATTAAGTGAGCTAATGTATGTAAATACCTCTAGTGTAGCACCCAATATTTTAATGTTGGTTTCTCTTGTTTTAATCTTTAAAGGAAACCAAAGTTATAGGTATTACATACTGCATTATAATTTATGGAGTGAATCGAATTTCCCTGACAACTTAGTATCTAGAAAATCAGAACTGCATTTATTATACATATGCTGTTTGTTTTTGTTTTTCTATCTTTACTACGGTTGAAGAGCAAAGTGTTATATCAATGGAAACTGATGTATTAACCATACTTTTTTTACATGCCACTGTGAATTAATTAAATCTGAAAAGGCATCATGTAAATGTGATTACCTGTTTTTATTTCTTTAGTCTGTTACTGCTACCTGGGAAATGATAGATCACAGTTTTAAGAGGTCAGATGGGGCAGAAATCAATGACATTTTATTTTAGGATCAGTGATATTTTTCAAAAGTTTGTTTCTGTCAACTACAGGTTTTGATGTATGTGCATACAGAAGCAAAGGAAACATGTGTCTGTGGTATATGCACTATCTGATTGGAGAACAGAGGCAATAAAGCTCACTCTGATCTGAGCAAGGAAAAGGAACATGAAGAAGGGTTGTGGTAGAGATTAGTTACAAAGAAAAAATGCAAACAGAATAAATTTTTAAAACTGTTGGAAAGTTGTGATGGGTGCTTAGCTAATAGTTTGAAAACTCCACCTGCATCGGCGTTAGGTATGTTTATTAATAAATCTAATACTCTATCTCTCTGAGTTCCTTTGCCTTGTAGTGATTTGTGAAACCTATCAGCACTAAATAACACAATTAACTGAAAAGAGGTAAGAATAAAACTAAATTCTATGCATTTTCTTCATTCACTTGCCTATTTTGAGGCACTTTTCCATTTCCTTAAAAGGTACAAATGTTTCCCCTGAATCAAGCAAGATTGGAAAAGTGAACTTGATGACTTGATGTGGCTGATCTGGCCACATGTGTATTCCATGGGTTTCAACTGATCAACATAGAAACAGCAAAACATTTGTATTGCTAGCCAGAACCTGTTGAGCAAATGCCATACCTCTGATCTCAAACTGCTTGGCTGAATCCACTGAACAGAACCAAAGTAGTATAGAAAATAAATCAAGAAAGTCAGGGATTTGATGATCTTTCAGACTCTTGCAGATAATAATTGCTATCTGCAAAATTAAGATTTCAATAGGTTATTATATGCAGATCTCTGTTAAGAGCTCCTGCTATATATAATATGCTCTTAAGTAATGTTAGCTCTTGTGATTCCTACTCAAGTTACAATCTGTATAGTAAAATTAGGGTACAAATACCAACTAGAGAGTGATGTTTCTACATACTAAAAACAAAGGAAAGATAAGTTCAGCTGTATATGATATCTGATTGAAAAGCCCAAGCAAGAAAGCTCATGCTCTAAGCTTAGTAACTTAGAATTGATTAGCCACAGTCTACTAGGTGATAGGCCCAATACGTTATGTTGCTTAGAAAATGTAATATTTAGAAAGTATCTAGTGAAAATAATTTGGCAGTGTCGTTTATAAATTGATGTCTGTTCACTCATCTGATTAAAATGTACATTTTCAATAAACCTCAAAATAGAAAATACTATACAGAAAAGATCATCTTGAACGTAATTCTTTTAATTCCAAGAATCTGTCAAAGAACATAAACCTGATGATTGTAGTGATTAGAAGTGGTTCACAGAGGTTTATTGTGCAACTTTACATTTTATACCTGTGTTGATCTAAGCTGTTCCTGTCATTGTTTGTCATACCAACTCTGGGCCCTTCTCAATTCTTCCCCTCGGTATATACTCTGAACTGTGCAAATGTGATGCGAGAAAGTAGGATAACTGATTAGAATTTCTTTTAAAAAATGACCATTTTAGTGCATTGTGAGTGAATGAGAGTGATGGCTTTGCATTTTTCCAGAAATATACAGCTATGCTGACTGACCTGTGTTTTAGTTGACTTTGGGATATATTGTCAGAACGTTAAACCCCATCGTGGCATATAGGAAAATATTGACAGCACCTATTCTTAAGTATTGTAAATGTATATAAGAACCTTAGGCTCTCAAATTATCATATGTGTGTGTGTGTGTGTGTGTGTGTGTGTGTGTGTGTATAAATATGAATCAATTATCACCTCTTACTTGAATTTGGAGGTGTTTCTTGGCTTTTCAGGGACTACGCTTAAGCCATACTTGACTAACTGAAATTCTCTTTATATGCCTGCTCTTTCTCACTTTCAGGTTTTTGCACTTGCTACCCTCTCTGCCTGGAATATTCTTCTCTCTGCTTCAGTTGTCTTGTCTGATTCACTCCTTAACATTTTGCTTTCAGTCTAGATATTTTGTGTATGAGAAAAGTCTTCTCTGACCAACAAAACTAGGCTAATACCTCTACTCATGTGCATCCAAAACACTCTAATTACCTCTATCATTGAACATGTCACATTGCACTGAGCATTTCTCATTGCGTGTCAGTGTTGTTCATAGTACTAGAATTAAGCTATAGATAACAACTGTATTGTTCATCATCGTGTCTTGAGTTTTTAGCAAAGCACATGACATATATTAGATGTTTAATAAACATTTGTTAAGTGGATTCATGGTTTGGAGTTAGAATGAGTTGGGCTAAGAGACTTTATTCTTGCCCAAGTTTTCTTCTCTGGGTTCAGATGTATCTGAATCCTGGACCCTGGTAATACTTTGCTGTGTTCCATGCTGGAATCTAGATACGGGATTCCTTAATGCAACTATTAAAATTCTTACTTTAGAAGCAATCTGTGAGGCATGTCCTCTTTTAGGAACTCTGTCCAGAATCCAGAGATGGAGTGAGGACACTGTAATTTCCAAGACCCTTGTAAGTATAGAAAAACATTGGAATTTCCACTATAGGCCAGTGTTGACCTTTGTTCTCTAGACTGTCGGTCATCTAGCATTTAGAAAAATACTATTGATGACTGATAACCTACCTCTGGGTAAGCAATTGAGGTTATAAAGAGTTTCTGAGGCCAGGTGCAGTGGCTCACGCCTGTAATCCCAGCACTTTGGGAGGCCAGGGTGGGTGGATCACCTGAGGTCAGGAGTTTGAGACCAGCCTGGCCAACATGGTGAAACTCTGTCTCTACCAAAAATACAAAAGTTAGTCGGGTGGGTGGCAGGTGCCTGTAGTCCCAGCTACTTAGGAGACTGAGGCAGGAGAGTGGCATGAACCCAGGAGGCGGAACTTGCAGTGAGTGGAGATTGCACCACTAAACTCCAGCCTGGGCGACAGAGCGAGATTCCATTTAAAATAAATAAATAAATAAAAATAAAATAATAAATAAGCCATCTCTACTAAAAATACAAAAAAATTAGCCAGGCGTGGTAGTGGGCCCCTGTCATCCCAGCTACTTGGGAGGCTGAGGCAGGAGAATTGCTGGAACCCGGGAGGCAGAGGTTGCAATGCGCTGAGATTGCACCATTGCACTCCGGTTTGGGCAACAAGAGTGAAATTCCATCTCAAAAGTTTCTACAATGTGATGAGAATTTAATGTCTTTATTAGTGGTATTCCATAATCATATAAGGATTATCCAGAGTTAAAATTTATCTACCTCCATCTTTTGCCAGTGTAAACAGTGGAAACTCATAACTATACACTTGTATCTGTCACAGGCATGCTATTTATTTCTTGTCCTGTCAACTTCACCTATATTTACTAACCATATTATTCTCATATATCTAACACATTAGAATGGATGCTCCTTTGTGTATATCATCACTGAACATATAGAATGTTGTGTATAGTCAAAAGCATTTTCCTAATGTAGACTTACTAGGAAACTGAACCATCTTACCCTTCTAGTGTGTCCTATTAATTCTATATAGGAGATTAGATAGTCAGCTATTTTTCTCTTATTGCACAGAATTTAGATTCCACATATCATTCTGCTGGATACAACCATTTGTCTTTGCAATAAAATCCCCACAAATATTTTATGGTCTGAATTCAATAGTGTTAAGAGCTTTCAGTTTCTGAAGTCTTGCCCTGCTCCTTCTTAAACATAATCAATAGTCCCTGTGCCACAAAGTCACATTTTTTAATAGAATTACATTGATAATTCTTGCCAAAGTCTTCCTTTAAAACCTGAAATTCTGTGATAAATTCATTTGTGCAAGTAATAGTCATAATCTTTGAGTACTGTCTTTCTGCAGTCTCTCTGTATTATATTGCCACTTATTCCATGCCTTTTAAAACTTATGTAGTTTCAAAGGTAAAACTTTTATATCTTTTCCGAATTATTACTTTTTTGTTGCACAAAAAATTAGAGAAAGATTTTCACTTACAGTTTTCTTTGAGACAAAGTCCTAGTTTCCTAGCAAATTTGATGTAAAATTATTTGTTCTTGTGCTTCTGCTATTCTACCTCCTCCTTTTTTTGTCTGTCCTTTGTTTAGGAATCATTTTAATAGGTTTATGCATGAGCCATAAGTAACTGCCCCATAATATTCTTTATATAACCAATATTCTTTTATTTATAACTCTTTATATAACCAATATTCTTTTATATATAACTCTTTTATATATAACTTCTTGGTCTGTTGTTTGAGTAGATAATTTTATACTGTCATAAGATTAGCATTTTTTTTTTTTCTGTGACAGTGCTCAAGTTTGGACTAGTTGGTAGAGGTTTTGAGAAATAACACAAATTTAAATAACCACATCTATAATTTACTAAGTGCTTATATTCAAGACACTCCAGTGTTAAGTACTTTTCATATATTAATATATTTTAATCTTCACAGCCACCTAAATTTGCCTCTCACTTTATAGATGAAGAACTTAGAATTCAGAGAACTTAAATAGACTGCCAAAGGATAGCAATAACCAAAGAGACTAAGTCTATTTTGGAATTTTGCAGAATAGAAAAATGAACCTGAATATCTAAACCATAGAAACAAAGCATGGAAAGTCCTAGAGAGGATTCTTAGTCACCAGTGAATTCTCTTCTCTCTTAGGTTTTTGCTTACACCAAGCATTTCTTCCTCTTCTTTGTTGGCTGTTCCTCCTCTGCACATTCTTTAATGGTTGGCTTGTTCTAGGCTTCAGTCCCAGATCCTCATTTCTGTTTAGTCTTATTCATTAGGAGCTTTCATCTATCACGTGGTTTTAAATACTATTTATATGATGATAACCCTCAGCTGTATACCAGTAGCCCAGAGCTTTCCCATGAGTTCCAGACTCACAGTCAACTTCCAACCTGATATCTCCACTAACAAGCATATAAAACTGTATGGGTCCAAAATGAGTGCTAAACTTTTACCTCCCCAAAACAATCCCTTTCACTGTTTCTCATATCAGTAGTGTCACTACAATTTACTCATTAATCAAATCAAAATTATACAACGTATCCTCGCTCATTCCTTTATTCCTAACTCTCCCAGTAAAAAAAAATCCTGCGGATTCTATCTCTAGCATATATCTTGAATCTGCCTACTCGTATTGATACTTATATGATTACCTTTCCTTTTGCCCTTGCCCTTTCCTAACTGCAAATCTTGCCCTAGAATGCTCTATTCTCCTTGATCTTATTTTTTTGGTAGGTTCTTCTTTCTGAGTTCTCAACATGAAAGTAGACAGAATTTTTTCAAGACTTCTTTAATCATCCTATATAGTCCCTTGCTCTCTTCCAATCCCATCCATTCTTGTCTCACCAACCTAAATGCTTATATTTCTACTTGTCATTATTTGTAGGATTTTGATAATCCTTTGTATACTTGCTTGCTAGACAGGCTCACACAAAGGCAGAGATGTGTTTCTCTGTTGTATCCCCAGTTAACAGTGAAGTATTTGGAAATTGTAAATATTCAATGTTTATTGTGTTTCAAAAAAACACAATAAATAAAGCCTGATATAATGGTTGCAAGGATGAGGTGGGCAGTGGGGTATCATTTCATGGGAATAAGGAACTTTTCAGGTTAGTCTGATAACTTTTTAAAACAATGACTGTACCCTGTGGAATTCCTGAGGTGAGAGACTTAGAAGATTCTTGACACTGGCTCTTCCAACCTTTTTTTTTAACCAAAAACATGCTAACTCTTTATTGTCCAGCCAAACCCTCTTTTCTGCATTTAATGTTAATCTCTTCTTAAATTTTGAGTTCAGAAAAACCTACTTTACATTTCATGATCCTCATTGCCTTTTTATGAATAGAAGTTTACAGGTTGCATTCATCTCTCTCTTCGTTACAAATTAACTACCACAGTGATTTATAAAAAATAAGAAGCCTTATTATTACTACTAATTGTGGTACATAGTGGATGCTGAATGTATTTTTAGCTAACCTATATTAGGACTTTGCTAAATATTTTACATTCTTCCTCTTTTAATTAATGCTATACCTCTTTTACAAAGAACAAATATTAAATTACAAAGTTTGGAATGGCCAAACTGCAACTCAAGCCTACCAGAATAAAACAATCTTAAATATTATGTTCTAACCTCTCAGTACTTCCTTTCTGTGCCTTCTCACCAGGAGCGCCTTGTATCTCATCATACAAATGGGTAGGAATGACATCACAATGAGAGATGAAAGAAGAACGTAAATTTATTTTGCATAAAAGTGGAATACTCATGATTCCTCACTAAAGCAATATGATTTTACATACTAGTATTTGCTTTATTGACCAATTGCACCTTCATGTTAGCATGACAAAAACTTGAAATTAAATTCATCTTTAAACCATTTTATTTGTATTTTGGCTAAATAATAATATTTGAGGAGTCTGTAAGTTTAAAAGGAGAGACATCTAAATGGATTGCCCTTGCTATTAAGCAGGTTTTTCAAAATTAGTCCTCAGACCATTTTGCTGGTGTAGGGTAAATTTCCCCTTCCCTTTGCAATCAGACTAGATAAAATTTCTGGTTCACTCAATTTTGACAGCAAACGTCTACAAGCTTACCCATTCACAAGTACTTTAATAATAGCCTAAAGAATAATTTTATCTTGTACATTTTTAAAGGTGATATGAGAATTTATTGAAAAGAGATCCCACACTATGGAACAAACATATTATTAAACACATATTATTTAGATAATTGGTTAAGCATAAGTATGTATGCAGGAAACAGAAATAATGTGTGTTTAATGTTAGCCACCAGGTCATGGTGACAATAATTTAGGGAAAAGTGACAATGATAGCTCTGTAATATATATATTTCTGAATTTTCATGATTCAGAAAATATGTAATATATGTATTTCTGAATTTTTCTTTTTTTTTTTTTGAGACTGGGTCTTGCTCTGTCAACCAGGCTGAAATGCAGTGGCAAAATGATGGCTCTCTTCAGCCTCCACCTCCTGTTCTTAATCAATCCTCCTGCCTCAGCCTTCTCCTGTTTGGAACTATAGGCATGCACCATTGCATCCAGCTAGTTTTTTGTATTTCTTTTGTAGAGATGGAGTCACACTGTGTTTCCCAGGCTTGACTCAAACTCCTAGGCTCAAGCCATCTTCCCACCTCAGCCTCCCAAAGTGCTAGGATTACAGATGTGAATCACCGTGTACAGCTTTGCATGATTCCTTGATGCACTTTTTTAAAAAATTTGAGATGGAGTCTTGCTGTATCACCCAGGCTGGAGTGCAGTGGCACAATCTGAGCTCACTGCAACCTCCGCTTTCCTGGTTCAAGAAATTCCCCTACCTCAGCCTCCTAAGTAGCTGGGATTACAGGTACACGCCATCGTGCCCAGATAATTTTTTTGTATTTTTGGTAGACATGGGGTTTCACCATGTTGGCTAGACTGGTCTCGAACTCCTGACCTCAGGCAGTCCACCCGCCTCAGCCTCCCAAAGTACTGGGATTACAGGTATGAGCCACCATGCCTGGCCTATGCACTCCTTAAACCCCTATTGGTCTCCACAAATTCCTACTGAATTGTTGTTTAATTCATTTACTCATCCAGCAAGTATTTGATCTAGTTCTTCACTCAGCTAAGTGCTGGTAACTATTTTGTATCAGACATAAAGTACTATTATAGAGAGTCATTCTGCCTGTTTGAAATTGTCAAATATTCAATTTTTGAAGCCCACAGGTTTGTCGTTTGCCACACACAGTTTCATCTTCTGAGTTTGTTTTTCCCTGGCTATTTCTCTTTTAATTTGCTATTGTATAAACTTGTTTTCATACTGGAGCTGCTAAAATATTGGCTGTTTTCAAATGCAAAGATGCCCTTTATTGCATTTTGAGAATGTTTGCAAATAATTTTCTTTAGGATATGTCTTTACAAAGGGCCTACTGTAGTTGTGTTATAAGGAATTATATAACAATTCCTGATTTTTAGGTATAAGAAGTATTATATTCCAACTGGTATGTTTCCTTGTAGATAACTACTCATTTTATAGAATGCTTTACTTTTGAGAGGTTTTTCTTACTACTGTCAAAATAATGGTGACTTCTTTTGAACTTTGAAATTTTTTTTGTTGATGTTTTAGTCTCTAGTGCCTAGCATGTAGTAGGCACTCAAAAATATTAGTTGCATGGTAGGATGAATAAATTAGCAAAAAAAAAATATTCCCCGATCTGCAGCAAGAATTCTTTTATAACACACTTCTGCATCTCCAAAGCTTTGTTAATTATTATATGTGTTTTGACAAAGAAATGGACCAGATATAATATTTTATGCTTTCAACTAGAGTTTCAAAAAGTAACCATGCCATGTAATGTAAAAGAATAGATAATATCCTTAAAATAAGCACATGGAACTCTTCCAAATGCAGACCCTTGGAGTATTTTCAAATCTCCTTCTTACTATAGGTTTACTTTCTAAAATTAAAAGAAAATCCTATGACTTTTCTCAAAAATGAATGGCCACCTCTCTATAACCTTTAACATTGTTAGAATTGATTATTCCTAATCTTTATTGATATCTCCTTTAGTTTTGTTTTTATCGTTTTTCTAGAATCCCAGTGCCCTGCCACAATTATTTCTGCAGGCCCTTTTTGCTCTTGACCCCTTCCATTATTTTTATGATTTTTAAAATCATATCATATACTTCCTCTGGACCTGGATCTTCTCTTGTCCTTGAACCTGGGCTAAAGAGAGCACTGTAAATGCTAATGAATTCAGAGTTGTCTCTCTGTCTTTCCTTGAATCTTTCCCCTAGCTTTCTCCCTGCCGGCACTTTGCCTCTGTCTGAGTAGTTTACATTCCTGGAGGTCAAACTTCTTTGACTTTGGTTGCTCCTTTATTTGGGGTCAGACAGTCTATAGTGATCATTTCTATAGATTTCCTTCCTCTGTCTGCATCTGTAAACACTATTCAAGCTTCTCTCACACACAGCATTTTCTTACCTCTGAGATTTAGACTTTGGCATCTGGAGGTCTATAGACATTATCTCTCTTCATTTCACAGGTGAAGAAAGAGTTGAAGTTTCTGGTTAAATTTGGTGCATTGAAAGCATGCCATTCTGCCAGAAACCTGACTAAAATAATAGAAAAAAATAAAAGAGCTAAAAGTCTACAGGAACAAACAGTAGTGAAGACAACAGCAGCTGAGAAATGACACAAAACTTCAGATGAAAGCAGATGGGTGTGTAATGAGTGAATTGGCAGAGCAGAGTGGAATCCTGGGTGCCTATAGAGAATGACACCAGAGAGGAGAAGGTCACTTTGTCCCCCCTGGGCCTTGGAAAGTCCCTCAGGCTCTAAGGAATTACAGGAACCACATTCCGTGAAAGGCAAAATTTGGAGATAAAAAAATTAGAATTTATTTTTGTAAAACAAGCAATTAGAAATGTCAGATGCCTTCTCCCACCTCTCACAGCAAGACAACTACTTCCTTCTCAAACCTGAAGGAGAATTTACAAAGCAGAGGTGAGATTAACTTCGTAAAAGCCAGGAGCTTCCCCAAATGTCTGCATAGCTAATGGTGAGAATACTCGTCTTTTAAGTTTTTCTCCTATAACGGTAGATTATTATTGTCAGAATCAGACATTTGTGAGTCTGCCTATACAAATCTAGCTAGGGACTCTATTAATTTCCAGGACAGCACATGAATTCATGAGGACAGCCCATGTACAAAATTCAAGATCAGTTTTTAAATTGCTCACTCTGAGTGAACAAAGACCATTAAAAATCTGGGTAAAAATTACAATGTGGAAAATAGAGACAAAAACAAAAAGAAACTCAGTGGAAACAGTCCACACAATGAAAGGGAGAAAGCACCATAAAGCCATGATTAATATTCTCGGAGAGATAAGGGAAAATGTCGCGCTCATCAGACAGAAACAGTATGCTATTAATCAAATAAATTCTCAAGGAATAAGGAGTATTCATTTAAAATTGAAAATATAATAGTTCAAAAAATCAAAGTGTTAAAAAGTTAATGTAATCTTCTAGACTGTAGAACAAAGAGACAGAGATGAAGTTCAGTACTCAACTGATAAGAGTTTCAGAAAGAGAAAAAATAGGATAAAAAATCAGGTGATGCCAATGTCAAAGAAATGAGAAGAATTTTTCAGGAAGTGGGAGTTAGAAGTTCCCATAATGAAAGTGCCCGCCAAGCCCTCAGCAAAATGGGTGATAAAAACCCACTTCAAGACAACATAACATGGTCAAATGTCAAAACTAATGAGAAGGACTTAGACGTTTTCAGAGTTAAAAATGGGTTACACATGATGGATCAGGCTACAGAGCATATAGATCATGATATAGATCATGATGTAAGCACATAACTTCCCTACAGCAATTCTGGAAGCTAGAAGATTGAATAAAACATTTTCCATGAATAGTTCTACATGCAGCCAAATTTTCAGCTAATTTCGGGACAGAACAAAGACATTTGCATACATACATGATGATAAACAGTTTCCATGCACCCCTTCTTAGAAAGCTACTATCACAAAATAGTAGTGGCATAACATCATCTTCTGCCACCTGTATTTGAAAAAATAACTGCTTATTGAAATCAGGCTTGATTTATAGATTACCTATTTTAAAAGTCCAGGATACCTCATATTTAATAAATACTGGGTGTGAGTAGTGTTGAGTTACTTGTCAGTTCAAATTGTTAATTCGCCAGCAAGACCCTGAGAATTCAGCCTCTTACCTCTGGCAGAATTGTACTTAAATGTTCTAGACAAATTAAAATCTGCTTTTTATAAGAAAATTCATTCTTCCCTATATGACATATTCTAACACTTAACAATTTCCCACTGCTAAGAATTTCTTTGTTATATCTCAGTTAAATCTCTTAAATTGCTACTTAAGTACATTTATTATTATTTTTTCCTTTTTGGTGCTTTGTTATGGATACCAACTAACCAATGCCCGTGTATGTGTGCTGTCTCTCTGTCTCTCTGCCTGTCTCTGTCTCTCTCTCCCTTTCTAATCAAACTTGCTTCAAATTGAAAGTGAAAAATTTTTGTTTTGACATGGTATCTTTAAAACAAAATGAAGGAGACTATACTTTGAAAGCTAATTTATGGCAACTCATGACTTTCACCAATTGTAGTCCTCCGATGCATAATTCTAGAGCATAATGTTTCTCTGAATATTGTAACTATGAAGAGAATTTGGCCATTTACTGACCTTTGGAAATCTTACTAATTTAATGTAGCTTTCTATCCCTTGGAATGAACTACCTTCCTGGAACTTCCTATTCTGTTTTCATTGCCATGACTATGGGACTATATTGTTAACCACTCAGTCAAATTGTAAGTTTAATGTTAAATGATTCTAATATTCACTGTTGATGTATTTTCTCTCCTATGTAAGTAGAAACAAAAGCATATATAGGAAGACTTAAAAGACCTGATTTCTTGAAAGCAAAATAGTTAGTTAACTTTTGAACACAGGTTCTTGTAGAAAATATTATTAACATAAAATTTAAACATATAGTAAAATACATACTTATATTACACAAATATTAAATAACTTCCTATAATACAATTTATGAAGCATAGATCATATATATTTACCCTTTATATTAAATAATGAAACATTTTTGTTAATGTGTTAGCCTTCAAGGATAACTTTCCTGCTAGCAGTAGCTGATAATGATGCTACTGAGAAGACATCTTCCAAGAGAGATTTATACTCTAAGTGAATCACAGACAAATCAACACATAAAATGTAAATAGGCTGTGTGTTGTATCATTGGTGATTTCTGCTTTTCTTTAGACCATTTACGTGACTACCTTTAAAGTCTTTGGCAGTGTGTGGGTGGTCAAAGAATTTCTAAGCTACTCCCTCTTGCTTTCAGATTACTGAACCAATTTAGCTCTACTTAATAACTCTATTAACTGGATAATGGTTACTGTCCTTTTATCAGCTCAGTAACACTACATGCCCATTATAAACAACTGGTCAGTAACATAAATCTCTTTATATAGTAATACACACAATACTTTGTCTCTTAACGGCAGTCTCACAAACAGTAACTAGCACTATATTTTTCACTGGGAAAAGCTGCCTCAGGCCCCTGTGGGGTTGCAACTGGGTAGCATCTTCTAAATCTCTTCTCCAGAGTTGAACAGATGGCAGCTCCCTGATTGGAAACTTGATTCAATGCTGCATTTAGTGTGATTAAAACAAATGGCGAGCCTGGAGCTGGGTCTATACACCCCACAGAACAGGTGGCAAAATGGAAAGTGAAGGTAACCTGTTTATTTGTCTACACAACACTAAAGAAATGGCTTGATGAGTATTCTCCTTACTAGTGTGAATCTTTTTTTTTTCCCTTCATCAAATGAATTGAATTGACCAGCTGTATTGGCGTCCTGTAGACACAGCCTGAAAAGTCTCCTGCTCTAACAGGCTTCAAACTAGTAGGGGTCTGTAGTGACGCAGCAGGTGCAGAGAGATCTAAGCCCTTGAATTCAATGTATATACAGAGCTCTGCAGACAGCCCCATGGAGCTACCACATAAGATGGTTTTTCATGTGTAAATGAGAAGGTTTATTCATTTTTCAAGCTATTGCATTATATCCCTTTCTGTTGAAAGACAAATACAGGAAATCAACCAACACTGAGTTAATTACACAGTGACCAGTTCTATCATCGGGATTGCAGGCTTCAGTCTTGAGGTTTAAGTGCACAAGTGTATTTTGCACTTTGGTACTCATAGTTCAAGCCATCTTGGGAAGTCATGGTTTTCATGATTTTGCTCCCTAGGACATCAGTGCTGGGAGCATATTGGCTTTGAATGAAATACCTACCAGGATGGGGGTTGAAAATAGAAAATAGTTTCAGGGTGAAGAATTATGAAGAGCTCAATGGCTGATTTACAAAGTGAGAAATTACATGGAGTGGTGTTTTAGCAGAATTTTTTCTCTTTGAAAGTTGCTGCTAGAAAGCAATGTTGAAGTCTTCTAGAATACTCACGAGTAGAAGAAAATAAGTGAGGATAAGATATATCTTTAATAATTCTCAGTGATGTTTCTTACTTGTAGAATGAAAAACTCTATTTAAAATTATTGTAAAAAAAGTCTTTTTCTACTTTCAATATTTTTTCTGTGTAATTTAGCTGTTGAAAGAGTAATTGCGATTTTTACTTATGTATCTATAATTTTTCAATATATTTTATATTCCTGGTCCTATTATACAATGGAATCTTAAAATATTTTAAAAAGAAGTTGTCATGGTACTTGCTTATGTACATGCTTATGTATGTATGAGTATAGATGCATACACATCTCTTTTGCTGTATATGTATGTGTGTGTCTCTCTATATATTTAGAGGTACACACATATATATACACATATGCAAAACACACTATGTACTATTCCCTCCGAAACATTCAACAATTTATTTCTAATGTGTTAAATGAAGACTAATAATGAATGCTAATATGTTTACTATATGAAGGGTTTTTCATGATAGACAGTGAAATATGAAGTTTTAATAGAACTATTATTCCCGTTTTATAAATGAAAAAGCTGATGCAGTAAGGTTTGTTAATTTCCCAAGGTCACACAGCTCATACATTACAGGGTCAGGAATTTTAACTTAGGTCTTAAGTCTTTTAATACTGACATGTACCTTCTCTTGTGAATATATATGTTAATATAAAAGCTTAAAGTACATTGCAATATGTAGCAAAGTGAGTATTACATATACATGTGCTAAAAAATTTGCATGTTTAACATTTCTTGAATGAATAAGTTTTGTCTGGCAGACACCTCATGTAGGGATAGTTCATTACAATACAGTTTTTGTAAACAAGGTAGAGATCATATATATCTTTATTTCCTTTAGTGGCATACATCTCCTAAAGTTTTTTTATATATGGATCACGTTTATTTTTTTTTTTTGTAAACTTAGCCTTAAAACATTAATATCAGAAACATAATTTTAATGCCATGTTTTGGTTTTCTTATTATTGTTAGTAGCTTCTGAAAATAGAATTTATCTCTTTCTATATAGTACCTTCATATGACGTAGCTCTCTCTAATGACAGGTGGCATTTTTTGTATGTTTGAACAAAAGAGCTCAAGAAAAATCTGAAACAGTAATATTTAATATTTATATACTCAAAGATGGCATCAAGGGCAAGCCTTAGAGACTCTTTGGCAAAAACTCATTACTAAGCTCCATGCAGCCAGAAACTTACATGATTTGGAAACTTAATGTTTATAGAAGTACTGACAGAACTCTGCCAAATGTTCTGGATAATGTGTCTTGGGAGAGATCAGGTGGGTTCAGATTCTACTGCTCCATGTGTTTTGCAATAAGACTTGATTCCAGCCCTTGACTTTCTGAGTACAAAGGGGAAAAAGGAAAGGGTATCATATATGCCGTAGAAGACAACTTCGGCACAATCCTCCTGGCTGTTCAACAAGTGTCTACTATTGGTAGGCTCTGTCATTGACAGCTGAGGGATCGATGCATGAGGAACAGCCACTAATGCTAATGGAGCTACACATGTTAAATTCCGCTGCCCTGACAAAGGACAGATTCTGGTTTTGAATGTGAGACTTCTGTGAAAAGCAAAATGGGACTGATTTCACTAAAATGATTCTTCCTTCTTGCAAACCTATAGCTTTTTATGAGACAAATTGACCTTTTTGTTCTCTCTGGTATTTGCTGGGAAAGGAAAAATGGAGGAAAAATATAACTGTTCTTCTTGCTGGTGCTTTACCAGTATGACTAATTTTAGAAAATACATTTTTAAAAATACAAGAATATTCTTAGAATAGTTGTAGTCATTGTCTCTGCATAATCTCATTTATTCAGGTAAGAATGATGGAGCCAATAAGTTATCCAGATTTTTCTGTTATAAATATTTGGGTATTCCAGATCCTATAAAAAAGGAAACAGGATGACTAGATGTTTTTCAATCTTCTCTTCTGAAATTATAAATTATTTTCATCATTTGAATGTGGATAGTGATAGGGAGTTATACATTTTAACTGTGAAGTTTGGATTATTTAACAACTTTTCCTAAGTATTATCATTGCTCTTAGCTTTATTCTACTTTATACTACAATGATTTCTTAGTAGAATTATCTCACTTTAGAGGAAAGATGGAGATGATAAAGGAATTGCTTTCTTATAGAGAGAAAGATTGGGGTCATTTTCTCCTGTTTCATGAAAGTGTTAATTAATGTCTAGATGCCTATTGAATGCCTACTTTTACTGTCCATCAGATGTGCATCTGGGGACTGGAATGAAGAAAAGTAACAAAATAAATAGTTATGCTCTTAATAAGCTCTCCTTTTATTGTGGGAAGACAGAAATTGAACCAAATTATTGCAGAATATGTCTAATAGTAAGTGCCAGGAAGGAATACCAAGCAGCACAATGGAGATAGATTTGTGGGTAAGAGGGCTGCTATTTTATATGTGGTGATGAGAGCTTAGATGGTGTTAGAGGTAAGGAGCTTGATGCTGAATGTTTATTATTGGCTTATTTGGAAAGCCAAACGTAGAGGAATATCAAAATGGGTAACCTCTATTAGTTTTAGAGAATGACATTTTACAAAGTGTCATAATCTGACATTTTTCTCTCTCTAATATGGCATAATTTTGAGAGATGCAGCCTTGAGCAAAGAAATCTGTCCCCAGTTCCTTGTCACATCAGATACCGGCAACAATTGGGAAGATTGAGATTCAGAATATTTCACAGCATTAAAGAAATCCTGGAAGAATTTTGCCGTCACTTTATTGAGCTCAGGAACAATATTGACTTCAGAGTCCTTGAGATATTTCAATCTCTACTTCTTTGCCTGTTCCCTATGCTTTCTTCTCTTCTCTCCATCCTCCCCCCCCACCCCCTACTCTCCAAGGTGGATGCAGTCATCAGTCTGCAGAATTCATCATGTCATGCTTCTCTTCGAGTAAAACCTGAAATCTGTCAAGTCACGGTGTCAATTATTGTTTTGAATTCTATGCCTAATTGTGGAACTACCAAATTAGTATTCTGCACATTTTTTCCAAGGGTTTTCTCTAGTTTCCCTACCACCAAACCCTAGGGTTCCTTGCTGTATCTACCTATAAAGAAATACAGAATCTTCTGGAGAAATAGTTAAAAGTTTTGTGGAATTTAATCTTCAGTTGGAATATGCTAGGTAGCCTTGCACCAGTTGCTTGTACTTGGTGAATAGGCAGGCATGGAGCTAGAGCCTTCAAAAAGGTAAGAAAGAAGACTAAGGACATGTATATGTACATCAGCAATTATGTTTTAAGCCAAATTTAAAACTCTTATGTAAAAGAGGTAATATTTCCCTTCATTCCCTGATGAAGCAATTGAGGCTCAGTTGGCCAGTCTGCCTCTCAATGCAGGGTTCTGAAAGATTATCTGAGTTACTAAAATTCAAACATCAAACACATAATTTTACCTTTTTGTGTTTTTAGTGTGTGTGAGGGGAGAGGGGAGTGTAGCTGTAGGTATGTGTGTCATAATTATATAACAGATTTCACTGGCTTTTGCAATAGTCTCTCTCTTAATACATTATAATATCCTTCAATTCTATTTTAAGTTCTCATTGAACTGATGGAATTTTGCTATTTTAGTAATGTTTACTAAAATCAATAAAATGCTGAATAGATTTTTTAAAAAAGCTTTGTGCAACAAGAAAATTTATTTCATATTATCTATTAATGTTAATCTTGTACTAAATTTATCATACATTTAAATTATTCACATGCTTGCTAAGATCACCAGAAAAAAAAATAACAAACTGTAGCTGGGCAGATGAAGAACGCATTTATCATTTCATTCTTCTCATATTTTACTCAGAACTCACACCATGATTACTACTGTCCATACATTTAAAATATGATAGTAAAATATATAATAATTACTAACACACACCATATCCTAGGCCGTAGGCTAAAAGCTTTGTGTGCCTTATCTCATTTCCTCCTCATTGTACTCCTATGAGGAAGATCCTATGATAATGACTATTAGAGAGAAAATAACACATGGTTGATCAGGTTGGAAAACTTGCCCAAAGTTACATAACCAGAGGTGGGTTTAAGATTAGGCAGTTGACTTGAGGACAGACACTAAACTTCTGCCATTTCTAGAGATTAGTGGAGAAAACATGTAATTCAGAATTGGAAGTTCCTCATTTTAACAGCATTACAGTTTTAGATCTTGTTACCTTTGACCCACAAAACAGGAATATTCTTTAGAAAAAAAAAATAGATAAATATGTGCAAAAGTGCCTTGAAAATGTTCATACTAGCTAAATAGATACAGTTTGACTTATTATTTCCTTAAAAACAATTTCTAGCCAAACTTTTTTGTTGGACACAGTAGACTGTAATTTAAAAAGTAAATGATAGAGAAAGTTATTTAAAATTAAAAAAAAATCAATGCATTGCTTTTTAAAAGTAGCATTGAAAATTTCACAGCTTTAATGCAAGGATCTTTATGTTATAATTTTCATCTAACACAGGTATATGTAGGAATGCGAGAGACTTGATCTTAAAAAATAATGTAGAATATCATAGATATCATATACGGCAAATATATTTTCTTTCTTATAGCTTTTCTATAGGCAAATATGATGTGAAAAACAGCAAAGACATTTTAGCCAAACTTTGGCAGAACAACAATGACTGAAACACCTCTATTCATATTTTAATAAAAATACTTATTAAACTATTAGAACGTAAACATTTTAAGTAGCTGTCCCTGAAAACCAAGACAGTCCACTGAAAAAATATCAGAATTTATGTAAAATTCCAGCAAAATGGCAAATTTAAACATTGTCAGTTTATATAATCAGATGGAAACTGCCTTAGGAAACTTACTGTATTCAAATTAGCAATAAAATACATAAAAATGCTCAGAAATATACTAAATAAGAAGTAAAACTTTTCACATGATATGAAACTTGATTGGATCGGTAGAGAAACAGACAAGTCACTGATATTAAGTATTATAAATACAAGGATCATAAGCCAGTCTGAGAAGACTCTAATGAAATCACCATAGTATTTTGGTACTTTTCACTGGGTTCCCTACTCTTGTATGTTGTAGTTTAACTTTTTAAAAAATAGTTTTCTTAGTGTATAATTGATGTGAATAAATTGGCATATTTAACATGTACAATTTTATGTTTTCCAATATATACCAATAATGCTATCACTAGAGTCAAGATAAATACATTTATCCCTAAAAGTTTCCCCATGCCTTTTGTAATACTATCAACTATTCCCTCCTTGACAGCTTCTACTTTCTTAAGCACCTTCTCATTTGATTTCTGTCACTACAGATAACTTTTCCTTTTCTAGAATTTTATTTAAATGGAATCATACACTATGGGCTCTTTTTTGATATGGCTTTTGCTCAGCATGGTGGCACACACCTGTAATCCCAGTAATTTTGGAGGCCAAGGTGAGTGGATCACTTCAAGTCAGGAGTTCAACTCTAGCCTGACCAATACGGTGAAACCCCGTCTCTACTAAAAATACAAAAATTAACTGGGCATGAAGGTGTTGTCCTGTAGTCCCAGCTACTCGGGAGGCTGAGGCAGGAGAATCACTTGAACCTGGGAAGCGGAGGTTATAGTGAGCCAAGATTGTTCCATTGCACTCCAACCTGGGTGTCACAGTGAGACTCCATCTCGTGAAAAAGGAGAATATAACTCTTATCACTCTTCATAATTATTTTGAGATTAACCTATGTTGTGTATATAAACACTCATTTTTAAAATTGTTGCTTGGTATTCCATTGTGGAAATATGCCACAATTTGTTTATCCAGTTACCTAATGGCCACTGGATTGTTTCCAGTTCTCGGCTATTACAAATAAACATCAATGAACATTCATGTATAAGAAGTTAAGGCATGAATCAAATATACTCCTCCCTAGGTGGTAAGTGAGATGGTTTGGCTGTGTTCCCACCCAAATCTCATCTTGAATTGTGGTTCCCATAATCCACACATGTCATGGGAGGGACCTGGTGAAAGGTAATTTAGTCATGGGGTGGTTGTCCCCATGCTCCTCTTTTTGTGATAGTGAGTGAAATGAGATCTGACGGCTTTATAAAGGGCTTTTTCCCTTTTGTTCAACACTTCTTCCTGCCATTATGTAAAGAAGGACAAGTTTGCTTCCACTTCTGCCATGAGTGTACGTTTCCTGAGGCCTCCAGAAACATGTGGAACTGTGAGTCAATTAAACCTCTTTCCTTTATAAATTACCCAGCTTTGGGCAGCATAAGAATAGACTAATACAGTAAATTGGTACTGCAGAGAGCAGGGAGCTGCTGTAAAGATTTCCAAAAATATGCAAGTGACTTTGGAATGAGATAAAAGGAAGAGATTGGAACAGTTTGGAGGGCTCAAAAGAAGACAGGAAAATGTGGGAAAGTTTGGAACTTCCTAGAGACTTGTTGAATGACTGTGACCAAAATGCTGATAGTGGCCGGGCGCGGTGGCTCAAGCCTGTAATCCCAGCACTTTGGGAGGCCGAGACGGCGGATCACGAGGTCAGGAGATCGAGACCATCCTGGCTAACACGACGAAACCCCGTCTCTACTAAAAAAATACAAAAAATCTAGCTGGGCG
>NW_012117777.1:550046-666877 GCF_000951035.1 Colobus angolensis palliatus
TCCCACCAACAGTGTAAAAGTGTTCCTATTTCTCCACATCCTCTCCAGCACCTATTGTTTCCTGACTTTTTAATGAATGCCATTCTAACCATTTTTGGAACTTTAAAGCTTAATGACTGCCCTATTGTATTTCAGACTTGCATGGGGCCTGTAGCCCCTTGTTTTGACCAATTTCTCCAATTTAGAATGAGTGTGTTTACCCAATACCTGTATCCCCATTTTATCTAGGAAGTAACTAATTTGTTTTCAGTTTCACAGGCTTATAGGCAGAAGGGACTTGCCTTGTCTCAGATGAGACTTTGGACTTGGACTTTTGAGTTAATGCTGGAATGAGTTAAGACTTTGATGGATTATTGGAAAGGCATTTTTATGAAATGTGAGGACATGAGATTTTGGAGGGGCCAGGTGTGTAATGATACGGTTTGTGTTTGGCTAATCGTGAATTTTAGTGCCCATAATCCCCACCTGTCATGAGAGGGACCTAGTGGGAGGTAATTGAATCATGAGAGCAGAATACCCCCGTGCTATTCTTCTCATGATAGTGAGTGAGTTATGAGAGTTGATGGTTTTATAAGGGGCTTTTCCACCTTTGCTTGACACTTCATCCTGCCATTATGGAAAGAAGGACGTGTTTTCTTCCCTTTCTGCCATGATTGTAAGTTTCCTGGGGTCTCCCTAGCCATGCAGAACTGTCAGTCAATAAACGTCTTTCATTTGTAAATTACCCAGTCTTGGGCAGTCCTTTATAGCAGTGTGAGAAGGGACTAATACAGTAAGCATTATACTGATGATGATGATAGTGATAATAATGGCAACTGCCATTAAGTAAGCTTTTGCTGTATCAGAGATTGCATCACATTCTATGTATCACATTTATTTTTCATGTGCAGTTGTAACAAGATAAACTTAAAGTTCAGCTCAGTCACTGAGACAGCAGAATTGTCTCAGATCCTTAAGAGTGTGTGCATATCTTGGAATGGGATATCATGAAATGGGATATATGAGAATGGCTTTCACGGCTCTTGCATAGAGTTTTCTGTGAATGAAGCATTGATAGTGCACCATTGTTTCATCTTGAAATATAGAGAGCTTCAACTGGACTTACTAGAAGGCTTGCTATGCATTCCTTGCAGGTGAGGAACCCTGAATGTACCAATGAAAACTAAAGCTGAATTTGGTGAAGGAAGATGTGAAAGTAGGAAGCTGCCCTCAAGAAGTAAACACACTTACACTGAATGCAATACATAGTAATTTGAACTGGAGTTTAATCTAGTCAATGGGGACCCTAATGGAGGATCAGAAGACTCCAATAGTCAGTGTAAGTTGTAGACAACTGGAGAACTAGGGCTGAGGATGGAGGAGTGGCCAGGAGGCTGCAGTGCGAGAGGCTGAGCAAGAGACTACTGTGGAGCTCCCTGAAGGAACCTAAACATCTTCCTCACCCAGAGAACAAGCAAATACTTTCCTGTCCTGACATCTCTTTCTTGTACTCTTTGACCTTGGTGAGATTTAAACAGTGGCAGGTAATTTGAAGAAAAGGTGAAAAAGCTGAGCAGAGAAAGAGAGTAGGAGTCTACCACATCCTCTCCCTGAAGACCAGCAGGTTACCAAGTACAGGATTTTCTCCAGAGGAAGAAAATAAGAGCAAAGCTACTAAAGTGATAAATTAATAACCTTGATGGGATATAGCAAATTACTGAATCAAGACAGGGCTTTGTAACAAAGTTATTGTATGACTATTTATTATCAAAATGTAAAGGGAATTGCTTTTCCCATTAGATAGTTTTTGCTTCCCAATGTCCATTTAAAATTTAGGTTTCAATTTTATTGCATCCCAGGTGTCATTCTTGTGCAAATTCTGAATACATGTGAATTTTTAGCTCACATAATGCATTGGTTTTGATGTTCACAGATGTTCGCATGAAAAGCAAAAAAAAAAAAAAAAAAAAACTAATAGATAAGAAATTCAGAAGAAAATAATTGTTGCCCTCCAGATTGCCATTTAAGCCAGGATCACAAACAGCTTAGTGTTGACCTGTTCTGGAAGATAAAAACTGTTTGTACCTCAAAGAGCTGGCTTTTAGAAAGCTCTTTGCAGCAAAAGAGATTTAAGATGTGAATCCTTTCAGAACTGTTTATTTCATTTCTCAGCATTCCATTGTTCTAGTCTAGGTTCATATCAGCTAACTGCATGTCTTTCTCTGAAGCACACTGTTTGTTTTTAAGCAGGAGACATGAAAAATGAGGGTTCTATATTGAGATGTAACTTGGTCACAGCAGAATGATCTCCATCTAGTTATATCACAGAGCTAGCAGAGCCTTAAGAAACTAGAGACAAGGTTTTGAAATGACAATTGCAAGTATAATGAAATAGTCATTCTCTTTACCCAAAGCTTATGAGTAAAGACTTTTTTCCTGGCACGTTTATCTTTTTTTTTTTAAATATCAGCCGCCAGTCAGACACAGACACACACACACACACACACACACACAAACACAGACACCCACCCACCCCTACTCCTACATACAGAAACACAATCCCACTCACAATTTTTTATTGTGTGTGGTACATTTAGCAGTTGGGGAAGAATGTGACTTTAAATAGAAGTCAATCTTGGCAGTTTCACTTTTAACTTTGTACTACGATTTTGTATTGTCTTTTCTAAAAATGAACTGTGAGTTCTGAGAGAGAAATTCTAGAACATCTTAGATCTGAATAGCAATGCAAATCAAATTCTAGTAAACTTATTTACTTACACTTAAAATGTGTTCATTTTTTAATCCTGCACATATTTTAAGTAGAAAAATTTTCAGCATACATTTTCCATTCTAACTTTCAATGTTAGATAATCACAAAGCAAATTTTAAGAAACCTTTATATAAAGTATCTATGATTATAATCATTTAGAAAAATGTTTCCTATTACATTTGGTTATAAAATACTTCAACAAAGGTAAATTGAATAATTATCTAGAAAAAATTCTTATAGTGCTGTAGTTTCCAGTTTTCATTGCTTTTCTTGTATTTTTAATGAGTATTCACTAATTTTATAATAAAATTTTTATTTGATTACTATCAGAAAAAATATTTTGAGTCCCAAACATCACAATTAGTCAACATATTTGATTGAAATACTCTCATTTAACTAGATAAGAGTAATAAATTTACATATTCATTGGTGAAATATTTAACACCTTGAGAAAAACAATTATAATTTTTGTTAAAGATCTGAGAAGCTAACTTCGATGTTCCAAACTCATCATTTTCCAAATGGTTGAACTGAAATCCAGAGCAGTAAACTGATAGAGTCTAAATTCTTTTGTGTCAACATGTAGTTCATTCTGTAAACCAGACTGATTATAATATTTATTGTTTCATTCTTAAAGCAGTCCTTTAAAATCAGTGTGAAGGGGTTTGGGTGATGAATTCAGATAAGCATTTGTCTATATGCATAATCCTTTCATATTTGTGAGGTGAAATAGTAGGGTGAGTGTACAATAATTCTAAGGGACAGTTACAGTTAAGCAGAAAATGTTTTCCTAATTTTTCTTCATTCTTCAGCAGTTAGTACTATGTTGTATAAAACTGATCCCTGTTTTATATTTATTGAGTAAAATTAGATTTAGAAAATTTTTTTTTGGATGGCAAAGTATGGATGGAAATCACTTATACTATGATATAGGTTAAAGTGATACAGGTTAAAAACAAAGAGCCAAACTTAAAACTACGTTTTCTAATGCATGTGTTACTTAATGTCAACATAGCTGATGGATACAATAACTTTTTCTACTCACTGTTGGACTTAGGGTTAATGATTTTTGGATTATATTAATTCATTTGGTATTTATGGATTTAAAATTATTTTTTGTAATTTTGTGGGTTGTATGTACTTTAGGGAAAGAGAAAGATGTTGATATAGACATATATGAGAAAGATGTTAATATAGACATGTATATATATATATATATAGACATATATATATACACACACTATGTATAAGTTTCAATCACTTTGTAGACATTGTCTCATTTGAGAAAACAGCCCAATTAGGGAGGGAATATTAGCACGTTAGCATTAGAGAAACTGAGGCTCAATGAGATTAAGAAAGTTGGATGTATTTCACACAAATATTAGAATCCAGAATTTTAACGGAAATGTGCACATTTCCAAAGCTCCATACTCTTTCTCATTGACTCTCTGCTGAAGAAATCAAGCAGTGAAGAGGAGTTCTAGTACATTAATTATCTATTGGCAAATGTTGACAGTTTCAAAATATAAATGATCTTAATCTATTCATTTGAAAATTGTGATCAGCCTTAGTCCACGGTAGAACCTGAGCTGTAAACATGAAGAACTAGCTTGTCTGTAGTAGCAGGTTGACAAGAAAAATGTATCCTTAAAGGACAACCTGCCTGAAGGAATTACCAGACTACGGTGTTGAATTTAAATAAGAGATTTTACAGTTGCTAACTATAATATTTAAATATGTAGCTCCTGCCTGGTAACTATGAAGCACACCAAAACTACTGTACTTAAGTGTTAATTGTGGTGAGCAAATGGAAAAACACATTTCTTTGGTATGCAATTTTTTCCCTATATACAAACAATATCCTCCTCTATTTGAATGAGAACAGATGGATGAAGCCTCAATATACTTACTGCCCATAGCAAAGGATGCTTTTATGAGACTTTCAAATTAGGCTTAGACAAGAGTTATAAGTTAGTAGATCTGCTTAGCTTGGTATTTTTATTCTGACAAATAAGAATTTATATAAGGGTGAAGCTGAAAGGGCAACTGAGACCCCTTTGAGTGAATTAGCATTCCTATGGCATTACCTGTGTGGATAATATTTTTTTACCTCTGATGTGACCCTTACAAATTTAATTAAGTGTGACGGCTAGCTAGCATGTAGATAATTCCTGCTACAGACAAAATTTAAATGTTTTCTCGCTGTGGACAAAATATTTTTGGAAGTCCATGCTAATTTATGTCACTCAGGTAACTTTTCTAACTTTAGGTATGAGATTTGAGGAACAAATTATGTGTGTTGTCTTGCTGTTATGTTGCATGTCTATTAACAATAATCAGAAAGATGTGGTAGTACAGCATGGTCAGGGTTACTGGAGATGTGTCATAAAATGTACTTTCAGATGTTTCATTTTTAAGCAGCCTTGATATATAAAAATTATATGGTATTTTTTTAATGAATGTGTCTCTTTCTGTTTGTGCACATTTGTGTGTCCAAAATTAGATACCATATTTTCTAAAGAAAATGTGAAAAAGAACCACATTCAGTCAATATAACGAGGTAGACTTTGTTAAGATAGTAACACTGGAATGATTTCTAAAAATCTGTCTCTAGTAAAGTTTGTTTTCTCCTCTAAGCAAATCCTATGCTTAGCATCCTGATACATAGTACTTCACATCCATTATATTTAATTGCATTTAGTGACATTGTGGTGTGACATCTTTATAAACCAAGGCTTCTCACTTTAACAGAAGACTGTAATTGGAGCTTTTATTCAAAGAACATGCTGAGAGGTGAGAGGTGTAGCGAAGGCTGCATGGTGGAACAGTACTGGGTTTTCAAAACTGACTGTTGTTTCCTGGTATCATGCCTCTGGATAAAGCATCCTGTGCTTCAGCATCTCTATTTCCTCATCTGTCAAATGTTATTGGCAACACCTTCACTGTGATGATGGGCAAGTAAGGTATTTGGAAGAATATGATACGCTTTGTAATTTATATAGTTAGAATTGGAGCACTGATAAAACCTACTGATGAATGAGTGAAAAGGAGAGTACTAGAAGAGTTCATATAATAAAAAAGGAAAACCACTGATTCTCTGAGGAACAGGATAGCTATGTGTTAAGAACAAGGGACTGGGGGATGCTAAAAACTCTGACTCCCAACTCCACTATTATGATCTCATCTTCATACCTTACCCTACTCCAGACCCACTGGCCTCCTTGCTTTCTCTAGAATGCACTGGTCATACTTAGAATTATCTACCAGATACCAGAATGTCTCACTCCCCGATTTCCTTCATATCTCTGAGTAAATATGACTTCATCACAGAGGCTCGCCCCCATAGTTCTATATAAAATGCCCTGCTGTTCTCACTTATATTAATGTTTATCCCTTTACCCTGCCTTATTTTGCATTACTACCATATGATGCATTGAATTGTTTATGGTCTTCCCACTAAAACACAAGCTTCAAGAGAATAGGAATTTTGTGTCTTTGTATATTGCTACATCCTCAAGAGTTATGGTCTATGGATTAAATGAGTGAACAAATTGTGCTAGGAGCAGAATACTTGGATTCCAGTTTTTCCTCACTATATTAAAATGGACAAGTCAGTCAATCATTTTTGCATTTCATGTTTGTTACATGTAAGTAAAAGATGGGATGGCTATTGGCCCCTCCATTTTTACAGATTAAGAAACCATGATTTAAAGAGTTTGCAAGAATGGCTCTTTTTAAAAAGACAAAAAAAAAAAAAGATTTTGGCGCAGGCAAGGAAAAAAGGAAACTCTTATACATTGTTTGTGGGAATGTAAGTTAGCACAACCTCTATTAAAAACAAAATGGAGATACCTCAAAGAGCTAAAAATACAACTACCATTTGATTCAGCAATCTCACTGTTTGGTATCTACCCAAAGGAAAAGAAGTCATTATATCAAAAATATGTGAACACCTAAATGTTTATTGCAGCAATATTCACCATAGCAAAGGTATGGAATCAACCTAAGTGTCCATCAACAGATGACTGGATAAAGACAATATGGTATATATACAAAACAAAATACTATCCAGCCATAAAAAAGAATGAAATAATATGGATTTTTTGCAATAACATGAATAGAGCTGGAGGTTATTGTCTTAAGTGAAACAACTCAGGAACAGAAAGTCAACTACTACATGTTCTCAGTTATAAGTGGGAGTTAAATAATGTGTACACATGAATATAAAGTGTACAATGATAATGGAGACTCAGAAGGGGGAGAGGGAGGTGGATAATGATAAAATATTTAATGAGTAAAGTGTACAACATTTAGGTGATGTGTATCCTAAAAGCCCTGACTTTACCACTCCCCAATTTATGCATGTAATAAAATTAAACTTTTGTACTACCTAAATATGTAAAAGTCAAAATTTAAAAAGAATTTGTGGCTCATAAAATCCAGTGCTATGAAATTGTAAGTATAAGAAATTTAAAACTCTTTAAACTATAAGGTACTATATACTATATTTTTATTATAATCAAACTAGCAATAAATAAATAGCTATAAGCCAGTCTATAATTTGGTAGGTGGAGATAATGTATAGTTAGGTCACTTTGCTTATTTTTATGATAACTTTAGACATGGATAAGAGTTAAGGAAAACAATTGATTCGGGTATATTACCATTGGTACTATCTGATTGCTGAAACGTTTATAGTGTCCACTTTTTATAGAGATTTGTTGTAACTTGAGAGCAACAATTCCCTAAATATTTGAAGTTTTTTGTAATACAACTTTTTGCAGATCCACTTAACTTAATTATTTTTAGCAAAAGAGTCATTAGGACCAGTTAGCACTGTTTTGACTGTGCTTTCAAATTAATTTCTACTTTGTACTGCTAAGCATACTTGCTAAGTATACTGACTGATGGACCTCTAATAATAACTCAAAGGTTTTCCAATGTTTGTAGCACAAGATTTGACACGTGTTCAAGAAACAAGATGGAGAATGATTCTCACACCCAAGACTTTGGCCAATTTAAGTACATAAATAAGAAGTCTCAACATTGTTTTTCCCAAGAAGAGGTCCCAAAATCTGTTATGTAGAGACTTTTCATATGAAAATAAGAGACAAAACATGAAGAGTCTTCATAGAAAACCATTTAACTGAATGACTAGATAGCTAAAGCAGTCTTTCATTCACAAAGGCTTGTAGGTGTGTCAAAGTCAAATAAAATATATAGAGATGGATATCTAAATTTAATGTTTTATTTGGATAGGCAGAATTACAATTTCGAGCATACACACAGACCTGGTGGTCTTTGGTTTATATGAAGAACGGAGAAGGGTTGGAGGTTGTGTATATTGCTCTTTGAAAAAAGTTGATTGGCACTAGTAAAGTTTGCGGAGCTTGCAGTCTTTCATTGGTGAGTGAAGACAGTGGGTAAAAACAATCTTAAAGTTTCAGCAGGTTATTTCAGAAGCCATTGGATACAACTGGTTTTATGTTACAGTAGGCACTTTTACCAGCTAGACTTCAGAAAATTTCCTTGTGGAGCAATATTATATGTCCTAAGTGCTTTTTGTCCCTGATTTATTGACTCTGTTTTAGTTGGGTATGACAAGGATAACCCAATTGGTATCGTCAACTTTCATAGTTGGAAAGGGAAAAATAGTGGTGTTAGTGGACTGGGGGGAAAAAAAACTACTTTTTATCCTAAGTGTTTTATACTTTGCATCTTCTTCTTAAAATTTGGGAGAAATTACTTTAAGTGGGCCTAGGGCCATTTAGAAAAACTGATAATTAATTCCTGTTGCTGTTTATTTTCCTTCACCAGGTGAACATATTTTATTTTATTCACCTAAAGACTTTAGGCCAAGAAGGCAATATGCCAAATGAAAAGTTTGTTATGTGGAAAGATCTTCAAAAATTAAGCAATTTTCTCATTCTTAATAATTAATTTTAAGACACACAGATATCTTAAGTACATCGATAAAATTGAATTACTTTTTAGCTTTTCTCTTTTTTTTAAATAAGGTTTAGTTGGCTCATGCAACTTTAAAAATATATCAAATTCTTCATTAGAAATGCACAAATAATTTCATCTGGTTAAATAGAGGAAGATATTGAAATGCTTTTTGGTTTCTGTGTTACTGATTCTGCATAGCCAATTATAGGTCTGTTACCTTGGACATGCTGTTTCAAATCCACTAGGTGCAGTTCAAATGAAATTGGTCAAGTAAATATGACAAGAAGAAATGCTTTTTATTCTCCTATAGAGTTTAAAAAAAAAAAAAAACACAGAAATGTAGTGGGGACGTAAGGTGAATGAGGGAAGTGAGTATCAGACATCAGCCAAAAGGTTGGTACAAATACATTGTTTGATTTTTTTCTGATGGAACTGATGAGTCACACAAAAGACTTTTGACATCAGTCTATTTGTTTTGCTTAATTATTTACTTGACAAAGACAGCATGAAATAATATTTAGTAAAGATTTCTAAAAACTTCTCTATTGTGTGAAGTGAAAAAAAAAACCTCAGGATTTACCAGATTGCCTTGTGTTTATTGAAATATTTTGTTTTCTGATGCTCGTTAGAAATACATGGTTCCAGCTACTGCTGAGCTGTAATTAAGAGGAAGTGTAAAGTATAGAACAGGGCAAGATAGGATAGGGGTGTGTGGAGGGGGGGTCAGAGGTGGGTGTATGTAGAAAAATGTGATTTCAACAGTAGGTGTAGAAGATAGAAGAAATGAACTATATCCAGGTGCATGTGTAACACCTCTGTTTTGTTTCTAATAATGTATTAAAAGCTTAAATAAAGGAAACATATATTCTCAGAAGAAGACCATTTTAATGTACACCTGAGCTTCGTCTGTGGACTAATCAATATGTTATTCTGATATAAAAGGAAAATATGCTTGGTCTGCAAGGATTCTATAGAAAACAAAGCCAAACAAAAAGGAAAGTTCAGATATTTTTTCTTATCATACATTGTTTTTTTACACGAGCAGCAGTAACCTAGACCTATTTATCTGAAACATTAGCTTGGCCCAGTAGGTGTCAGATTAGATATACATTACTCCATTATCTTGGTATACTACTCTGCATCAAAGGATCTATGGACTTAGAGAATGAAAGGGAAAGAGAATAAATAAAGGATATCTCTTTTCAGTTTTAGAGTAGCGCTTTTAACATTAAGAAAAATCAATAACTGGATTGACTGCATTCAGTAGGGAGCATTATTGTTTCCCATAATGTATCTAATGCATATCATTACCAGAGTAATCACATTATTATCTGCCTCTGCCTTGCTGCTTGCTTGGCTAGATATGAAGCCAAAGCTATTTGTAAAGTAAGGCTTTTCCCCTTTTGCAAAATTGCTGCAAATTGTATTCTTCCCATTTTCTTTATTAGTTGTTTGAACTAGCCTGCACCTCTGAATTCAGATTAAGTGGCATGGTTTTTTGTAGTGGTTATTATTTTTCCCCTTAAGGATTCCTTTTTACTCTATTCAAATTAAACTCACCTTTAGGAAATGGGACAAATCATTGGTGGTTTGTTGTATCAGTTGGCATGGGAAATGGGGTAGTAAAAACTGTAACTTAGGGTGCGTTTTGTGTTTCTGAGATATCTTTTGAAGTCAGCAACTGCAGTGATTCTGGAGTATGTCTCAAATTGTGTTATATTCCAACCCTCCTATGCAGGGGGCTCAGTCTAAAACAAGAGCATCTAGAGACTAGTACATTCCATTTGTTTTCTCTCCTCATTAGAAAAGTGGGTAAAATATGTACTTCTACTAAATTTTAGTGGTAAATCTTACTTGGGTATAACTCTCACTTATGAGCTTTGTGATATTTAACTAGTTAAATTGGATGAGCCTTAGTTCTCATATGTAGAATGGGAGCAATAAACTCGATGGTAAAGGTTTTTGGTGGATATTCAAGACAATACATATAAGATATCTAGCCAAGAGCATTGCTGTGGTATCCTTCCAAGTGGCAGTGTAATAGAAGAGATATGACAGAGAAGAAACTCTTCCCAGAAGAGGGCTGAAATAAATACATATGGAACATGTTTCTCTAAATAATTCATTATACTTCTACATGCTAAGGAGTTGCTGATGATGCCTTATGAAAGGATTAACAGTAGGAAAGGAAAATGAATGTACAGGAAACAAATAGATTATTTGATTAGAGTTACTTGCATTCATTTTTGTTCTAGGTTGAAAGATCACTTACTATCAACTTGCCAGAACATTTGTTGAAACATGTTCCTGAGGAAAACAGCAAACTAAATTATATCAGTAAAAATACATACACACAAAATAGAATGTATTTATCCTATAGTTTCCTCTTCACATATTTCTTGAACTTGCTTCCTTGTGCTGAGCCATGTAGTCAGACTGAGAACACTTTGCATTAAATAGGAAATAAGGGGGACATGCAGCTGGACTAACTCATGGACCTAGCTGAAAGACTTCTGAGAACGAGAGGATGGCATTTCTGGTAAAATAATTGTTCTCAGGAAACACTGGTATACCCTTGATTCTTCCATCCTTCATTTCTCATTTCACTTTCATTCTAAAGATGCCATTATTTAAGGAGAGATTGGAGTTTTCTAATCAGAAATGCAAATTGCCTGCCTGGCCTCCCTCTCTCCCTCCTTTTCCCCCTCCCTTTCCCCCTCCCTTTCCTTCCTTACCTCCCTTCTTCCCTCTCCCTCCTTCCTTACTTTCTTCTCTCCTTTTTTCCCTTCCTTTGTTCCTTCTTTCATTTTTTGATGACCAATTCAAGAGTATGGGTAATAATTGATATGAGAGCCCAATTTGACACAAACGTGAACTTTGGCAAGCAAACCACTTTATAAACTCACTTGAAAGTACTTATTTGCTTGCAAGCACTTGTTAAGGAGATTATACCAAAGAGCTGCCAATATGTTTCCATATTCAATTCTGTCTCTACATTATGGAAAGGAAACCAAAATACTTGGGAACAAAAAACCTCTCTGAATACAGAATTCAAGAACATTGTTCATTCTATTGGGAACTGGCAAGAGGCAAAGCAGAAAATGGATGTTGTAGTTTTCCTTTTAGTCCAGATGGAGGCATTTAAAAGAATCATGCTTTTAGGATCTCTGGAACGAACCAGTGGAGCTTGTAATATGAAGACCAGGCATTACTCTCTAATATGTAGGGAATTCTTTGGTTGTGATCTTTACATTTTAACCTATGTTCTGATAGTTTTATAATATGACTCACCTGGTGTTCAGCAATTCAAATTACACACGCAAACACTTTAGAAAAAGAAGTACATTTTGCCATTTCCCAAGGAAACAAGTTTGAGAAATACGTGAGAAGGAAAGTATAGGATAATTACTTTGTATATGGGTGTTTTTACTGGTTTAATTTAGTTTATTGTTTTCCTTAGGAATGTGTTTCCACAGCTGTTGTGGCAGGTTGATAGTAAGTGATCTTTCAACCCAGAACAAAAGTGAATGCAAGTAACTCTAATCAAATCAACTCTTAATAGCCTCTGGTCAGTGAGACATCAATTGTCTAGTCAAGTTTAAAAAATCAGTAGTGGCCACTCAAAATTTGACTATAGTTAGAAACCAACAGACTTGACCACATTCTGAAAGATCAGAAGTTATTTCAATTAAAAGCAAATGTGTGAGAATCTGGAAAAGATAAATGTTTCACAGTAGATACATAATATCTACTCAGAAAAAATGACAGTGTTACTAAAAAAGAGTCACAAAGTTACTAAAAATGAGTCACAGAGATATGTGGAACAGAGTAACCATTGAATATTCCTATTGTAGTATAACATATAATAGCTGACATAGCTATTATAACTCTGTGGTTTGGTTTGGATTACTTACAGTGAATCATATACAGAGCCCACATATTTTATGAAGCATCTACTGTGTAAGTTATTCTGCTAGTTTTTATAAAATATTGAAAATAGGTATAACATTCTTTTTATTAAGCAGCTTATAATCAAGCAAAAGGTACACTGATAATACACAACAGAATGCAATATAAGTTAAAATTGTGATAGATAAAATCAAGTAGGAAAAAATTATCAGTGGTAAGAAGAAAAGAGAGATACATTTCAACTTAGTGGAAGATAATCAATAAACTGTAGATACTATTTTTACCATTGTTGTTGCTAATTCCAAATACAAAAGCACCCTAGCAGAGCTAAACAAATAGGTCTCTTAAAATACAGGGATATCGTGAAATGATTTATTAAATCTATTAACAGCATTCACATGACATCTCTTTTGTTAAAAACAAATAGGAAAGTAGACAGAAAGCTGTTGTAAAACGTTTAGATTCCATGACTATATTGTGCTTAAGGCAAGTAGATCTCATTAAGAAGAAATCTATTGCTGATTAAAATATGAGCTATCTCATTAATCACACAATACATTAGATAATAAATTGTGGTTAACTTGATATGCACCATTGAACATGGAGAAAACATATCACATAGGCAGACAAGTGCTCTAGTGTATGACAGTGTAATAGCTTGTGGATATATTCTTTTTGTAAATATGCTGCATATCTTGTGTCTTACTGAACTGTGCTGTAAAATATGGTTATTCTTTAAGTCACAGAGATTAATGCTGAAGATTTTTCAACACTGGAAAAATCATGCATTTGAATAGAACAAAGGGTGAGATAGAAATGAACATTTTTCACTCAGAGTATGTCACTCTCCTATTTCATTCAACTTTCTAAGGGAGATTTGAAGATGTTAGATTTTAAAAAATGTTTTGGAAAAAAAAAGAGAAACTAATGACATAGTCCACTGACAGATAATTATGTGAACTAATTTCAAGGACTAATTTAAACTGTGATCAAGGATATTTAACTGTATGTTCTATATGGATCCAGTGAGCTGGCCCTGAAAATTTGCTGATAACAGAAATAGAAAAGAATAGAAAAGTGTTACATTCTGTAGACCAGGAAAGACTTTTTTTTTTTTAAGTAAAAGAATTAAGATTTCTTTTAATTTTGTTTTCATAAATGTGCAAATGTAACATGTAAGAGTTTGTTGAAAAATAATTTTGACCTGGCCTTGTGTTCAATTTGCTTGACAAACGAACATATTCAGAAAACTGGACCAATTTCACCCTAAATGTTGTTTCTGTTTCTGCTGGCCAGTATGGCAGCCAGTAGCCACATGTGGCTACTAAGTACTTGAAATGTGGTTAATATGAATTGATTTAAGCTATAAGTGTAAAATACAGGCCAGATTTCTGTATTATTTTTATGCTTAATCTTCTTTAAAAAAGGTAAAATATTTCACTTGGATATATAAGTTTTAATGAAAGGTATCAATTTCACTGGTTTCTTTTTAACTTTTTAACATAGGAAAATATTTATACTCATGTGGCTTGCATTTGTGATTTGTTATGTTTCTGTCAAACAGTCCCTTTTTTTGTGGTACATGAAGAAAATCACTGATGATGGAAATAATATTCTGAACAAATAATCTTGACCTCCTCAAAAACTCATTAAAATGACTCACGTTCTGGCCATAAAACTTGTTTGTTTTAGTTTATGTATAAATCATTGTAAATAAACCATATAATTCAAAGTATATGATGCATTTTAAAAACTATAAGAAAAATGATATAAAATCATAAATGTGTGGAAAGATCACAGTGCAAAATCTGAAACACAAAATATCCATTTGTTAGGTGAAACATGTATGTTCATGTTCTTATATAAAGTGTATGTTCCACTTACAATTCCTGCATTATTCTTCTATTATATTAATAGAGACATTGTTATTGTAAAGGAAACTCTTCCCCCATATAGTCTGAAAGTTTGTGAACATTTATCTTCTTACTGATGTATTTTAAATGCAGAAATCAATACAAATCAATTATGCAAGAATCTTTGCCCAAGCCCCTTCCATCTATTCCTGCAAACTCAAAACAAAACAGTACTCTATCTCTTCCAACAAAGGCTGTATAAAACATCTCCTTTTCTCTCCTTTTGTTTTCTTTTCTTAGGTGTGTTTTTCAAAGAGGGAATCAGTTAAACAGAGAAAAAGCCCCCAGTGCAGTCACAAGCAAGAAAAACACAATAAGTGACTCTCAGGATTTATTGCTTTGGCGTATACAATAGATTATCTTTGGGTTGATAATAAACAAATCTTTAATACATGATAGAATGCATATATATCTCCAAGTAGGTCATTTATGTTTTCATTTACATTTTCTAAGATTAATTCTTCATTTATATTTTTAAAATACTGTGTTCTTCCAGGAATTATTCCATATAAATTCAAAGTACAATTGTTATTCCCCTAGAAATAGAGTCATTATATACCAGGAATCACTGTCAGAGGGGAATGTATTCTGAAACATTTTTCACATGCATATGTGTTGGATGTGGTTATTCTCACATATATGTCCTTTGTAGAAGTCATCTGTAAGTCTGTAAAAGCCACTGCTGGGCTTGTGTGTGGGGGCCAGATCTGAAGTTTAATTCCTGTTAAAAATAAGCATCCTACATACGAAGATCTGAAGCAGAAACTAGCCTGTGAATTCTAAACCTCTGCTGTCCAATACAGTAGCCACTAGCCACATGTGGGTGTAGATCACTTGGACTGTAGTTAATGTGACAAACTAAATTTTTAATTTTGTTTAACATTAAGGTAAATTTAAAAATTAACACTAGATTCAGTGTTTGAAAAACTTTTAAGTATATTTAAAACAACTTTGGAATTACTTTTTCAGGAATACATTTTATGATATCTAAATACAGATTGAGTATTTGCAGCTCTAAATTTCAAATTGAGATGTGCTGAAAGTGTAAAGCACAAAGCAGATTTTGAAGACCCAGTGCTAAAATAAATAAAATAGCTCCTTAGTCATTTTACATAGATTGCATGTTGAAATGGTTTGGATATTTGGGTTAAAATACGTTAAAATTAATTTTACCTGTTTCTTTTTATTTTCTTAATGTAGCTACTAGAAAGTTTAAAATTGTATATGTGGTTTAAGTTAAATTTCTATGGAAACAGAAAAGGAAAATACATGGAAATATATTTGAGGTAACAAGGTTGTAAATGGGATGTAGTGATCAGAATGAGGAACTAGTGCCAGCAGAGTGAGAGTGGGTAGCAAATAGACCAAAAGAGAAGCAACTCCTTGCTGTGTTGGCAGGTCAGTGACTTGTGATTCCTGAACTGAGATGGGGCTCAGGATCAAGAACATGGCTTTTTAGCATTTAGTATCTTATGTTCAATGACAAACAGACAAATATATTATTATGTTGCTTTATTAATAACACAATTATTTTTATAATTTAATTTTTATTCATTTTTTTTTAATATTTAGAGATGGAATCTTGTTATGCTGCCCAAATTTGTCTCAAACTCCTGGGCTTAAGTAATCTTCATACCTCAGCCTCCCAAAGTTCTAGGATTATAGGCCTGAGCCACAGAGTCTGGCCAATAATAACAAATTTGATTTTTTTTTTAAAGTATTACTGTATTTCAGTCTTCTTTCAGCCTACAATATGGTATTAAATGCCTTACATGGAGACATATAAAGGATTTTACCATAATAACCTTTAAAACAAAAGAGATTTCCTAGAATTATAGGACAGAAAAAAGAATGTTAAAACAAATTTCATTTCCCAGGGTAGAAAGCTAATGGAACATTAACTTGGGGCACTTTGTTATATCAAATCTACTCCATAGCTAAGAACTGGATTAAATTAATCCTTTGGACAGTTTGGAACAAATTGTATTACATTGTGTTTGCCATGGAAGTCTTATTGCCCTCATGTTGAATTAAAATAGCCTTTCTCTCTGCATAAGTGAAATACAAGCTCACTGCAGAGAAATCAGAATACCAACAAGCAATAAGAAGAAAACAATAATCACTTGTAATCCATACCACCCAGAGATAATGACTGTAATTTTTTCCTTGCATTTTCTTCAAGGAAACATAGTTGGTTTTTAGCCAGGGTTTGGTATGCCTTAATAAGCACTGCATCACATACTCTTTATTTAATACTTTTCACCCTTTTCTTTGAACTATCTTTGGGCTGTTTTCATAGCCCAGACTGAGGTTATCTGTTGTGGAACAACAGCTTAATAAATAATGACTTGTTGGCTTGAAAGTATTCTTCATATAGATTTCCAAAGCACCAAACATAAAGCCAGGAAGTGCTTTATTCACTAGAAAATCTTGTTGAACATTTTCTGACATTATTAGTAAAATGGAGAGAGTGAAGATGAAAGACGAACGAAGAATTCTGAATCTTGAAGCGCCTGTGCTTATTAGTACTTTCAGCAGAAATCATGAAGGGTCATCTCATCAGCAGATTCATGAAGCCTCATTAGGTAAAGGCTTTAAATGTTTCAAGAGTAATCCCTCATAGACAGCCTTATAACCATCCTAAGGAAATGCTAGACAAACATGCCTACCTGCCAATGTTGACCTTTGACTGGCAAGAGTTTTTGTTTCCTCTTTAAGAGGAAGATACACACCCAAGTGTGAAACTACAAAGAAAATTTAGCAGTGCTGCATCTGGGAACACAAACCCAAGGACCTAAAGTTCGACAGACCACTTAAGATGAAGTGGAGTGCAAAGTCTCCTTCATCAATTCTTCAGATAGTTACTTCCATTCTCTCTAGTTTTCACTCTATCTATTGTCCTTTCACTCAGTCTTGATATTCAACTATTTTTAGGACAGTTGAACAATAAAAACATGCATCCTGAAGTTAGGAAAAACAGTGGCTTGGTGTCATTTTCCAGAATCTTCTGTGTTTATTGATTTTGAGACAATTAGTTACATAAATACTAACATTTCTACTGTCTCTTACCCAACTCCCACCCTATCCCTATAATAAGGGTAACTTTGGGGAATATCCTGCAGATTCTTTATCTCTGAGTTAATCTCCAGGTGTAGATCAATGCCAAAAGTTCTTAGAACTCCTAGGAAGTTCTCGATTTCTTTGAGTGTCTGGTCCATTTGGTAGGAAGGCAGGCTGAAGGGGAAGAGTCAACTAAGCTTCCTTGGGAAGCAAGTGAAGGTGCTGAAAACTTCATTTAAGGGCCCCATGAACTAGGTTAAACACTAGAAATCTGAATCTGTGTGCTTGATTTGTGAACTTGGTACATACAGCCCTTATTTCATGGCAATGTTGGCCATCAAGCTGCAAAGGATTTTTAACATCCTTTAACTAAAGGACATAAAATGAAATACCACCACATTGTCCACTGTAGGACTGCTACAGTGGACAATGTGGCAGACAAAATATATATGATGCTGTTAAGAATACTTGGAGTATACTCAATTTCAAGTGATTGTATTCATCAATATTTTATTTGTATATTCATATTTTTATTCATCCAATATTCATCTTTCTGTGCCAGCCATTGTAACCAGCTCTGGGGATAGGTACATCTATGAACAAACAGTGGATGTGATTTCTGAACCCTTGAAGTAAGACATTAATTTATCGTTATATAATATTCCTTAATTCCTAGAGAGCAAAACAAAAAAAGAGTAAGCAGTGACACAGTGTAATTGGAAGCGCTAGCATAATAGGAAGATTCAGGAAAATCTTCCTTGAGTAAGTGACATTTAAGCTGATGAAATGTTCCCTGATACATTGCTAGATGTTGTGATTGTGAAGATAAGCATAACATAGTATCCATCCCTGAGAATTTCATGTCTAGGAAAGAGACTTGAAAACCAATCACAGTCATTTATTAAAAAGGTCCTACAAAAGCATGTGAATTGTAGTGGATTCCAAAGGTTGTGGGTGGTCAATTCTAACCGTCTCAGAAAAGGCCTTATGAGAAGAGATTACTTTAAATGTGAGTTTTGAAAGACAATAATGATGAAGGCTGAAAAAGACTACCAGACAAACAAGGAAGAATATAGCAAGTATTGTCTATGAGCTAAAAAAAAAAAAAAAAAAAATGCCTAGTATGTTTGGTAAACTGTAAGCAGATATTAAGGTTTGGGAAGGCAATTGACCAAAGGTGAAGTTATATGTAAAGCATGCTGGTAAAACATAAAACGTGTAAAATGTTGTATGAAAGAGTTTACACTTCTCTCTTTGAAGTTGAAGAGTCAGTGGAGTATTTTAATCAAGGATTTGATTAAAATTGATTTGTGATTTAAGAGTGATATTTCTGAGTGCAAAAGGAATGATGAATCTGGCTCCTGGATAGGCTGGGCTCAGGGAAACTGACTAGGAGACCATTGTGGTAGCCATAAGAGAAGAATGAAGGACCTCATCTTTGAAAGTAGCTGGGGAGATGGAAGAGATATTTAGGAGTGAAAATTAATGCTAATTGAAGAGTGACTGGCTACGACAGATGAAGGAGAGAGAGGACTCTAGAAAATATTGAGATTTCTATCTTCTGGATAATTTATAGTTTCCATGGGACCTCTGCTAGCTGGTGAAAAGGTTAAGATTTGGGGTTTGAATTCTGCCTCCACCACTTGTGAATTATGGGGCATGGAAGGAGTTACTTAAATGTGATGAGCCTCAGTTTTCTTATCTGCACAAAAGTGGCTTAAAATAATTTTGAGAGATTCTTGGGAAGATAACTAAAAATCCTTCCAGAACCCTTGATTAGGATAAATTATATAGAATCAGAAATGGTTTAAGGTATTCGGTGTTAGGCATGCCAGTTTTTAAGTTACCATCGTCTTTCTGGATGGATATATCCAGTAAGTATTCAGGAATAAGGATTGAGGACTTGAGAAGGGGGTGCAAACAAAAGCCTAAGAATTTGGAGATATTATTATTATGTGATCATTGAAATCACACCAGTGGATGAGATTTCTCCAGGTAAAACATAGGAAAAGGTTTGAAATGAGTTCTCTTATATGCAATATCTAATAAGTATGCAGAAGAAGAGGAAGAGCTCGAAAAATCAAAACGTGGTTTAAACAGAAAATCTAAAAAACAAGAACAAAAGTAAGAACATGTGCCTAGTATACCACAAGAGGTATTTTAAGAAGGAACCATTAGCACTCTGGCAAATCTTATAGCTGACTAGTAGCTTGAGGAATGAAGAGAACTCTGAATATAACAACCAAGAGATCACTGGCAGCCTTGGAGAGAGAAATCTCCATATGATGGTTAGGAGAAGAATGCAGATTGGGGTGATTTGAGGGGAGAACGGAAATATAGAAACAGTCATGAGAAATAGAGTGCTCCTGTAAGAGGTCTGACATAGAGGGCTGGGTACAGGATAAAGAGGCTTGAATTCCTAGTAATAGATAATAATATTAAGGACCTAGGATTGAGAAATGGGGGTAAATAATGATTGGAGATAAATGATGAAGGAATGCTCTAGAAGTGGTTGCAGTTCAGGATGTAATAAACACATGAGGAGGCAGGGCACGGTGGCTCACGCTTGTAATCCCAGCACTTTGGGAGGCCGAAGTGGGCGGATCATAAGGTGAGGAGTTCGAGACCAGCCTGGCCAACATGGTGAAACCCCATCTCTACTAAAAACACAAAAAAGTAGCCAGACACGGTGGCAGGTGCCTGTAATACCAGCTATTCAGGAGGCTGAGGCAGGAGTATCGCTTGAACCTTGGAGGTGGAGGTTGCAGTGAGCTGAGACCGCACCACTGCACTCCAGCCTAGGCGATAGAGCAATACTCCATCTGAAAACAAACGAACAAACAAAACATGAGGAAGCATTAATCTAAGATGGAAGAAGGTGAAACTTCCCTTTGAGTCAAAATGTAAGGGAGTAAAGTTAGAATATTAGTACATGGAAATTAAGAAGCTTCTGGTATTAATTCAGCTGTTGTTTGATCCTATTCACTTTTATTTTTATATTTTATCTAATACTTTGTTTATATTTTATCTAATAACATATGGGTACTTTAATTGCTATCATGTTTTAATGTTATCTTTAGATAAAATAAATTATTATGTCTTCACCCAATAAAAGCTAAATGAAACCTCATCTCTGCTGTCTCCTACACACACACACAGGGAAAATAATGATTGCTAATAAAGTAGCCTCAAGAATAATAGGATCTCGGAAACTGTACCATCAGTGCTAAGGTTGAATATTATCAGATAAATATCTTTCTCTGATGATTTGTAGCTCTTCAAGAAACCTTAGAACTAAGCTTCATGCAGGGATGACATCAGGACATTGAAGTACGTGTTAGCTCTTAAAATATAATTGTTTCAGAATAAAATGATTTGTATTATTTATTGAATAAATGAGGTTTTGGTTGAGCATTTGCTTGTTGGAAGGATGTTTTTACATAGCCATTCTTCGTTATGTTAACTGTTAGCTCAAGCTTAAATTAGAATTGTAAGCAATTAATGTTGTATCATGTTTACATTTTAAAAACAGAAGTACCACAAGACCTTTCCTGGTGAATGAACACATAGTTTAATTAGATCATCTTCATTTTATTGTATGATAAGCACATAAACATAAAAGGCTTCTTCTAATTCTGGTAATTTTTGAAATAATAAAGTCAAGATTCTGGATTTATATGATAAAGCAATTGTAGTAGATTGTGCAGGTAGAAGAGCACCCACTTGAAAAAAATGGTCCATTTTTTTTTAGTTTTTTATTATGGCCATTCTTGCAGGAGTAAGGTGGTATTGCATTGTAGTTTTGATTTGCATTTCCATGATCATTAGTGATGTTGAACATTTTTTCATGTTTGTTGACCATTTGTATATCTTCTTGTAATAATTGTCTATTCATGTCCCTAGCCCACTTTTTGATGGGATTATTATTTTTTTCTTTCTAATTTGTTTGAGTTCTTCTAGACTCTGGATATTAGTCCTTTGTTGGATATATAGATTGTGAAGATTTTCTCCCACTCTGTGGATCGTTGGTTTATTCTGCTGTTAATTCAGCTCTGCAGAAGCTCTTTAATTAAGTCCCACCTATTTATCTTTGTTTTTGTCGTATTTGATTTTGGATTCTTGGTCATGAAGTCATTGCCTAAGCCAATGTCTAGAAGGGTTTTTCTGATGTTAACATCTAGAATTTTTATAGTTTCAAGTCTTAGATTTAAGTTCTTGATCAATTTTGAATTGATTTTTGTATAAGCGGAGAGAAGAGGATCCAGTTTCATTCTCCTACCTGTGGCTTGCCAATTATCCTAGCACCATTTGTTGAATAGGGTGTACTTTCTCCACTTTATGTTTTTGTTTGCTTTGTCAAAGATCAGTTCTGGTTCTCTCTTCTGTTCCACTGGTCTGTGTGTCTTTTATATCAGTCCCATGCTGTTTTGGTGACTATGGTCTTATAGTTTGAAGTCAGGTAATGTGATGCCTCCAGATTTGTTCTTTTTGCTTAGTCTTGCTTTGGCTATGTAGGCCCTTTTTTTGGGGGGGGTGGTTCCGTATTAATTGTAGGATTGCTTTGTCTAGTTCTTTAAAGAATGATGGTGGTATTTGGATGAGAATTGCATTGAATTTGTAGATTGCTTTTGGAAATATGATCATTTTCACAATATTCTACCCATCCACGAGCATGGGATGTAGTTCCATGTGTTTTTGTCATCTATGATTTCTTTCAGCAGTGTTTTGTAGTTTTCCTGGTAGAGGTCTTTCACCTCCTTGGTTTGGTATATTCCAAAAGTATTTTATTTTTAAATTTTGGCAGCTATTGTAAAAGGGGTTCAGTTCTTGATTTGATTCTCAAGTTGGTCACTGTTGGTGTATAGCAGAGATACTGACATGTGTACATTAATTTTCTATCCTGAAACTTTGCTGAATTCATTTATCAGTTCTAAAGCTTTTTGGAGGAGTCTTTAGGTTTTTCTAAGTATAGCATCATATCATGTTGGTGTGGATGTAGTGTAAAGGAAACACTTCTACACTGCTGGTGGGAATGTAAACTAGTACAACCACTATGGAAAACAGTGTGAAGATTCCTTAAAGAATTAAAAGTAGAACTACAATTTGATCCAGGAATCCCACTACTTGGTATCTACCCAGAGGAAAAGAAGTCATTATACAAAAAAGATACTTGTACATGCATATTTATAGCAGCACAATTCACAATTGGAAAAATGTGAAACCAGCACAAATCTCCATCAGAGTGGATAAAGAAAATGTGATATATATACGAAGGAACACTGCTCAGCCATAAAAAGGAATGAATTAATGGCATTCATAACAACTTGGATGGAACTTGAGATTATTATTCTAAGTGAAGTAACTCTGGAATGGAAAAACCAAAATTGTATGTTCCACTCATAAGTTTGAGCTAAGCTATAAGGATACAAAGGCATAATAATGATACAATGGACTTTAGGAACTTGGGGTAAAGAGTGGGAGGGGAGTGAGGGATAAAATACTACAAATTGGGTTTAGTGTATTCTGCTTGGGTGATGGGTACACCAAAACCTGACAAATCACCACTAAAGGACTTACTAATGTAACCAAATACCACCTATTTCCCCAAAACTTATGGAAATAAAAATTTTTAAAAAACCATGTAGTTCAAAGCTTATTGGAATTCTTCATTATTCTAACTCAAAGTCAGCATCAACTCAAAGTCATTGAAAGGAATAAGTTTGCATAGAATAGGTTGGATTTGGGGGTATCTATTTTTTATTATACTTTAAGTTCTAGGGTACATGTGCACGACATGCAGGTTTGTTACATATGTATACCTGTGCCATGTTGGTGTGCTGCACCCATCAACTCGTCAGCACCCATCAACTCGTCATTTACATCAGGTATAACTCCCAGTGCAATCCCTCCCCCCTCCCCCCTCCCCATAATAGGCCCCAGTGTGTGATGTTCCCCTTCCTGAGTCCAAGTGATTTCATCGTTCAGTTTCCACCTATGAGTGAGAACATGCGGTGTTTGGTTTTCTGTTCTTGCAATAGTTTGCTGAGAATGATGATTTCCAGCTGCATCCATGTCCCTACAAAGGACACAAACTCATCCTTTTTTATGGCTGCATAGTATTCCATGGTGTATGTTTGCCACATTTCCTTAATCCAGTCTGTCATTGATGGACATTTGGGTTGATTCCAAGTCTTTGCTATTGTGAATAGTGCCGCAATGAACATACGTGTGCATGTGTCTTTATAGCAGCATGATTTATAATCCTTTGGGTATATACCCAGTAATGGGATGGCTGGGTCATATGGTACTTCTAGTTCTAGATCCTTGAGGAATCGCCATACTGTTTTCCATAATGGCTGAACTAGTTTACAATCCCACCAACAGTATAAAAGTGTTCCTATTTCTCCACATCCTCTCCAGCACCTATTGTTTCCTGACTTTTTAATGATTGCCATTCTAACTGGTGTGAGATGGTATCTCATTGTGGTTTAGATTTGCATTTCTCTGATGGCCAGTGATGACGAGCATTTTTTCTTGTGTCTGTTGGCTGTATGCATGTCTTCTTTTGAGAAATGTCTGTTCATATCCATTGCCCACTTTTTGATGGGGTTGTTTTTTTCTTGTAAATTTGTTTGAGTTCTTTGTACATTCTGGATATTAGCCCTTTGTCAGATGAGTAGATTGCAAAAATTTTCTCATTCTGTAGGTTGCCTGTTCACTCTGATGGTAGTTTCTTTCGCTGTGCAGAAGCTCTTTAGTTTAATTAGATCCCATTTGTCAATTTTGGCTTTTGTTGTCATTGCTTTTGGTGTTTTAGACATGAAGTCCTTGCCCATGCTATGTCCTGAATGGTACTACCTAGGTTTTCTTCTAGGGTTTTTATGGTATTAGGGATATCTTAATATTATAAATATCTTAATAATTAATATCCTTGCTGGATTTGCCTCACAGTCCACTTAGAGTTTTGATTTTACCATAATATAATAATCTTTAGTATTCTGTCCTTGGTCTGTATCTCTTCTTCACCAGCCTCTAGCTAGGTGATCTCAGTCATATTTTCAGCTTTGCTGCTTATTGTGTCCTGGTGCCTTTGAAATGTGTTTCACTAGCTATGTTCATGTATGTAAGTCCAAACACTGAAGGCATATATTTTTAAATATCCCCGCAGGATTCATACTTAATATTTCAAAACTGAACTTACTTGTCCTCCTGTATTTCCTATTGAAGGACACAATCAAATAAAAAGACTTAAACTGGAAGAAAACCATAGTTCCACCATCAAGGTAAAATCAGTCAACATGTATTATCTTACTCTGGGCTTTTCTCTAAGCATGGCATTTATTTTCAATTGTGTTCATATAGTTTTTAAATTTTTATTATTTATTTATTTTGTAGATACGGGGTCTCACTATGTTGCCTGGGTTTGTCTTGAACTCCTGGGCTCAAGCATTCCTCCCATCTCAGCCTCCCAAAGTGCTAGGACTGCAGGTGTGAGCCACTGTGCCTGACTCATTTTAAAATTTATTTAAAGAATATTGACATTTTTTGGGGGGGATTCTTTTTTCTTCCAATGTCGATATTGGTAATTTATACTTTTATTTTAAATAGCCCTTTCATCCAAGTTTTAAATACTTTTGCAATTTAGTTTAAAAGAGTCTGTTAAGACATAAAAACAAATCTATCTGAAGTTTTGCTACTTTTAAATTTCTATTTTATAAAAAATATCTTTCATTTAAAAATTTTGTCCAGTGTGGATGAAAACTTTTTTATTAACATTCAGTGTTTGTCATCTTTTTAGGCTTTATATTTAATTTTTGATATAATCTAATGTTCCCTCTTTGTATATGCTTTGAGTTTAGTTTGTTCTTTTCCTATCTGCTTAATTTTTTTTTTTTTTTTTTTTTGGTCAGAGTTTTGCTCTTGTTGCCCAGGTTGGAGAGCAATGGTACAGCCTCGGCTCACTGCAACCTCCCCTGCCTGGGTTCAAGCAATTCTCCAGTCTCAGTGTCCCAAGTAGCTGAGGTTACAGGTTTGCGCCATCACACCCAACTATTTTTTTTTTTTTTTTTTGAGACAGAGTCTCACTCTGTTGCCCAGGCTGGAGTGCAGTGGCTTGATCTCGGCTCACTGCAAGCTCCGCCTCCCGGGTTCACGCCATTCTCCTGCCTCAGCCTCCCTAGTAGCTGGGACTACTGGCGCCCGCCACCACGCCCGGCTAATTTTTTTGGTATTTTTAGTAGAGACAGGGTTTCACCGCGTTGATCAGGCTGGTCTTGAACTCCTGACCACGAGTGATCCACCCACCTCGGCCTCCCAAAGTGCTGGGATTACAGATGTGAGCCATTGCTCCCAGCCCTTCTATCTGCTTAAATACCTTGTTCAAAACATATATACATATGTATTTAAATATGTCTATATTTTAAAATCTTTTTGATATATATGATTAGAATGTTATATTGTTAAATGTCTAGTTAGCACATTTCACAAGATTTGATAGGTAATATTTTTATTGTTATGTAGCGGTATTTTATAATTTGTTTCATAGATTCATTTTTAATTCATGAATTATTTACAGATAGAATTTTTCATTTTCCAATATATATAATAAGGGAACATCCTTTGCAGTTTTAATTTTGTTGCTCATGGTCTAATGATTTTTCTTTATAATATGAGTTCTTTGGAATTTGTTAAAATTTCTGTTTTGGCCTATGTATTAGATCAGTTAATGCTAGTCCTAAAAATATCAGAAGCTTAATCAAAAATATTTTTCACTCATGAAATCTAAATCAAATTCTCCAACTAAGAAGCATCTTCAGGATTCTAAGTTATTCCTGTATATTGACATCCCACCATTAATCAGGGAAGAAAGAGGCTGGAGGATTGTCCCGTAAATTTAGATGCTCCTGAAAACATTTAATACACTTTCACCCACATTCCATTGGCCAGAATTCAGCTTCATAGCCCATCCAACAGTAGGGATGACTGAGAAATGTAGTTTAACCATGTGTCCAAGAGGAAAGGGATATAGTTAGGAGAAAACCAGCTGGTGTCTTTCAAACCATACATGTTAATTTTTATATATGTTCCTTCTTCACTAGAAAGAAAAAAAATCGACTTACTAGTTGAGTATGGAGTTTAATGCATCATGTCATTTAAAGTTGTTCATTGTGTTCTACAAATTATAGTCTTATTAACATTTTTTCCTTAGATTTATCAGATTCTAAATGAGAGGACTACACTTTCTCATCATGGTTGTGAAAATCTTTTTCCTTTTTTAAAATCAGAAGACTATATTGTTAGGCTCATATGATTTCGTATTATCACATTATTCTTGTTAGTGTTCTTTGGCTTAAATTCTCTTCTGGCTAATATCAATAAACACCTGCTTTATTTCGGGTAAGTTTTGCTAGGTATTCTTTAATTTCACATTTAGCTTCTCATGTTGTTTTAGGTTGCTATCTCACGAGTAGCCTATAATTAGATTTTAAAATATCCAGTCTAATAGTTGATCTTCTGATTGATATGTTTACTTCATTTACATATTTATTATGCTTATTGCATTTCATTTTGCCGTTTTTTGTTTCTTTCTTGTTTTTATTGAATCGATGGGATTTATCCCCTCTTTTTCTTTTTGAAATTGTGGATGTCATATATTTTCTTCCCTAAAGAGTCACACTCCAATATTTCATAACAAAGAATAAAGGTATCATATGCATGCGTGTACATGTTTGTATGATGAGGACCTTGGCATCTATTGCTTTTATCTAAACTCCCTTATCCTTCATCTACTTTTAGTTTCCTTTTTCTTAAGGCATGTAATTATTTCCACCTAACTTTTGGGCACAAAACTTGTTTGATTTTATAATCAATATTTAATTATAATATTAATATGGTTTGTTTTATTTTGGCAATTTTGCTTTTCTCTCTGTTTCTTTTACATAAAATCGCATGTCACAAAAAAAGATAATGAGATTATTAACAGAGCTAAGCAAGCTTGAGGAAGAGAAAATTTTTCTTCCTTGTGACAGTTTCCTAGGTACTTTCTTATCTTCTAAGGTATTTCTTTTTCTGGTTCCTGGACAATCTTTTGTATATTTGGAGACCAAGAAGACAAGTCATATTACTGATAAGGATTGACCTAATTTATTATAAAATATAACCAGTTCATGAAGGATTTTAAGATTTGACCATCTCAAGGCAGTGATATTATGTAAAGACATTTGCACATTAAAATTCTTCTCCACAGGGCTAGAATTTTTTAACCTCAAAAAAGTAACTATAATGGGTGTTCTAATATAATTTCAGGTTTTATGAAATAATCCCAATATAATAATTTACAGTTTGCTTAAGAGTTACTTAACGTTTTAACTTTATCTGCATTTGCTGTTTACAGACTTACAATTATATAATGATTGAGTTCTCATTCTTTCTAAAATAATACCTATGTTATTATTCAGGACGGACTTAAGATTCTTACAAATACACTAGAATTAAAAAAGCAAAATGATTGGTACTAATAGAAAAGAAAATAGAAAATGTTTGTTTTGGAATGAAGTATGACTGAATATCTATAAAATGCAAGAGACTTTAAAATAAAATTAAAAAACAAATTTATTAAGTAGTTGGTTATAGAGTGAATATGTGAAAATAAATGGGTTTTTATTTTATGTGATATGGGTAAAAAGACCTAGAGTGGTTAGATGTATAGATAGATAAAATAATGCCTTAAATATTCAACTGGCAAATGATAGCTTTGGAGAAAAATGCATCTGCAAAAGAGATGCTAGAGTTAATACTTATGTTATGAAAGAACCTCCTTTAAATTGGCAGAAAAAATTCTCAGATTAAAATTAGCAGAGTATATGAATAGGTAACTCACTGTGGGACTAATTCAAATGGCACTGAATCCTATGTAAAAATGCTGACACACTAGAGTATATAAGTAAATTGATTATTATATTTATCAGACTGTAAAATTTAAAAGAGCTGTATTACCTGTTGCTGGTGGGGATGTGGCAAACATGAACAATTGGTTATTACTGTTATACAAGCAAATTATTACATCATTTCTGTCACAGTCATCACATTTCAAAGTACATATAACTTTCCTTTTGATATCCCAATTCTGTAACATGATTTCTTATAAATAAAAGTATTAGTAAGTAGAGATACATGTACACAGGTATTTACTGCAGCATTATGCATAGTAATAAAAAGGAACATTAAGAGATTTCCCATCAGTAGAGGAATATTGGAATAATTATGGTGCCCCCACACTATGGTGTTGTATATAACTACCAAAATAGTGAATTAGACTTATCTCACTTAAATGATTTCCACAAAGTATGCAAGTATGAAAAATCAATATGTGAAAAAGTGTTTATAATTGTTTTAATTGCAAAAAAAAAATCATCCATAAATGTGTTCATGTGTATGTATATTTACTTTTAATTATTTAGGCTTTAACAAAAAACATGAAAGATCTGTCCTAAATTGTTATCCAACATTTGCTAGAAAGGAGTGATGAGTGTGGAGTAGCAGCAGAAGGGAAAAGGAACAACAAGCCAATACGTTAATACCTTAAGTATATGAAATAAAATGTATGTATAAAAAGAAATAAAATAGATATAAAGTGTATAAATAAAAATCCACAGAACAAAAATATCTTAAAATCTAGAAAGTATGTTGTTCCATTTTCGTATAGTTATAATGAAAAAAAAATTTAAAGACAATAATTAAGACTGTGAATGAAGTTAATACATCGCAACAAGATATTTGAGGAGATGAACGTTAAATCATTGGGAAATGGTAGATGCCTGACAACACTCTTTTCTGGGAATTTTACATGAATTTCAAATTTAGCACTTGAGAGATATCTAGGTTCAGGTCCTCATCAAATGCATTCTCATTTATCTCATTATTATAACAGCAACTATAAGCAAGCACTCAGAGATCTATGTGTGAAAGATTTACAAATACTTGCACCCACCCCTGAAGCAGGACTCTCGAAACTATTTCTTGCTGCTAAATGATGGTTTTTATCTTCTAAAATAAGTTCCAGAATAAAAGGAAACAAAATAGGGTGAAAAGGTCACAAACTGTACAGTTAACCAGGCATCAACTTTATTTCAGACTTTGCCACATTCTAACTGTGTAACTAAGAGTATATAAAGACAATAAAGCCACAATTATCTCTCCATTAATGTACCATAGCTATATGCTGATAGCTGTCAATACCAATCAAATGGTTTGTATGATCAGAGATCAGCCACTAGAGGAGTAGAGTTTGTCATAGCTAAGATTAGTTACCTGTGTGACCTTAAGTTAGAGCTACTTCTGTTTATTCATCCCTAAAGCAGATATAATAGCAATGTTACCCATAGGGGTGTTGTGAGAATTTAGATGGATAATACACATAAAGCACTATTTAGAGTGCTACACATACTAAAAAAGTATTCAATGGAAACAATCAAAAATAATAAAAACTCTATCATATCCAGTTTGGCCTTGGAACATAGATCCGGGGGAAATAATTGGGGCAAACCTCAGCTACTCAGGACTAATACTTTGGGCCTTTTTTTTTCCTGTGTGTGTGTGTGTGTGTGTAATGATGAAGACTAAATATTGTGTATTAAGGAAAATTGTCCCCCTTGAACCTAATGATAAATATGAAAACAATAACAAAACAGTAAAATAAAAAGCAGCCTTAGAAATGTGAAAGTTATCCTAGTTACAGCCATTAATGAGAGTTACTAACGATGCATTGTTTATTATTCAGCATATTATCTTTCCTATGCATTGCAACATACCAGCATTACTTTCTGTACAACTCTGGCCAAATCATTTGCTCTCTCATTACTTCTATCGTCTCGGGATATCAATAAGCATCTTCACTAGAGAAACTCTAAGTTCTATTTCAGTTTTAAAATACTATGACTTTATGACCAAGAAAGGGTTTAACTCCTAGTTTTGTACTTAGAGTCAACACTTAAGAGAATCATGAAAGACCTCTTGTCCATGTTGATGTGTTTATTTTCTGAGTCTAAAGTCTTTCTCCTCCTCCTCATCTATCTTCCCCATTAATTCTTCAAGTTTCTTCTCCAAATATTCCTTTAGTGACCTTCGTATTGCTTTCATTTTCCTCCGATGAAAGATGCAAAAATGGAATCTAGAGTAGGAAAAGAAAATAATCCCAACTTCAATATCAGTAGCCCCATTCTTTAAGCCAATTATACAGTGTTTTTTCCTTTGCTGGATCCTTCTCCATTTCCTTTTGTTCCAACTATTATCCCATCAAACTTTGCATTTTGTTCCTTTCAGTATCCCAGAATTTAAAATGACTTCTTTTGCCTTATTTCCATTTGGGGAAAGAGGCAATTTGGGCAGTCTCTTGGCAAAAGGAATATCTGACCCAGTGTTTATTTGGAGAGAGGAAACTCACAGTAACACAGCACTTCCCAGTATTACAACTGTTGCCAGCAATATGAGAAATAGAGCAATCTCTCGATTCTCAGCCTTCCTTGGATCCTCATCTGGAAGGAGAAACAGGAAAATATGAAAGTGAGTTTGGAGAAGAGAAATAGCTTGGGACATTTATTCAGAATAGAAAACTCCTTTAAACTCAGTTTGCCCTGTTTACTACTTCATCACTCTTCCATGGTTAGCCTAATTTCTTCATTCCAAGCCTAGCCTCTTCATTTCTCAGCCTTTCAATTGATTCAGTGCCAAATTATTTATACTGGTCAAAATTTTGCCTAACACCCTAGTTCCATTTTGTAACACGTATCATGACCTCCACTGAAGATGCTCTACAAATATGTATTGAATAAATCAGTGAACAACCCTTCTCCTTGATCCCTGTCCCTTCAAAATTCCATACTACAACCTCTGTTACCTCCACAATATTCTCCTTTGAAGCACCTGTTGGTCATGCGAAGACACATCCAACAATCAAGTATGGGACCTTCAACCACAACTGATAAAGAGGAGAAGAAAGATAATCAGAAAGAGGACATGGCACGAGAGTTCCTTAGTCATACACCAAGTGTGGAGGATTTGATCTCAAGCATTCCCAGGACTCTTAAGTTTGTATTGCTGTGAATTCCTTCTTCTCCTAGAAATCAAGTTTCTTGGTGGATCAAAATCTGTAAGTCAGATCTCTAGGAAAAAGTGGGAAAAGGATGCCTTGGCTTATACTGGGGCAATGGGTTGTAAACCATATGTTAGGAGGCCTCCTAGTACCTCCAAAATATGTGGGGTTTCTGAGATTTCATGAGCTAGGTTTTGTTATCAGGTATTATTGACATTACCCCTTGTAACCACAGCTCTAGGAATTGGATTCCCAGTGTAAGAGGTGGGAGAGATAGGGCCATATAGAGCAAAGGAGATGGGAAAATATGGGCTGAAACCTCAAGGCGTCACATGTACTGTACTCACTGCAATCTTCAGAACATGCTAGAAGAGAATCAGAAAGTTCTAATGAGTTTAAAACCAGCTACAGTTTGCCATATTTATACCCAAGTAGTTTTTGTTTACCCTTTAAGTTCTAGTTGCCTCTCCACCCATTCTAAATAACTCTATTATGAACTTGCATTTCTTCCCTCATCCTTCATTTTCTATTCCCTTCATATAACTTCAGTGCTGTTATATAGAAAGTTTTAATTACCAACTTCAGAGAAGTTCTTTAGTAATTCTTTCAGTTTGGATTCCAGGTTTTGGCGGACTTCCAGAAGCTTGCCTTGAAAGATAAAGACACCTAAGAGGGAGTGGAAGGGGTGTCAAACAATAGAAGTAGCTCTTCCCTTCAGAACTTAATTCTGTTTTGTTCTTTGCTTTCTCCAGCCAAATTTTCTGAGGGTTGCTTGAGCAATATAGACTTTTAACATTGAAGCAGTACCTCACCTTTCCATGTTTCATTGCCCAGTGTATAAAATTCATTCTTCAGCCATGTTCTCAACTTAACAACCTGTTGAACAGCTAGAGAGGAAGGGTAAAGGTACATGTAGGGGAATAATTATATCTATGCAGGAAGTTATGTAGACCCAGGTGTTCTCTTCCTTGCCTCCCTTCTCTATTTAAGCCCCAGGATTCTCAGGAACTCAAGCTTCCCTCACCCAGTACCCGAAGCCTCTTGTCACTGTGGGAGACCTTGAAGCTTAAACTAATCATCTCCTTAATCTGCCATTCAAGCAGCTGAGTTTGACCAGGGACTTCTGAGGGTATCAGATTTGCCAGCAAGGAGCCAACATCCTCTATAAATTTGGGGTCACACTCTAAACAGCCTTTGACTCCATGGAAGGCTGACAGGGGCAGGAGCAGGAAGAACCACAGGTCACCCATTTCTTTCTTCAACCCCACTCCCCAACAGCAGGTTGTCCTGGCAACTAGTTCACTTAGTTCCTTTTCCTTCAAAAATCCAGGAATGAGAGCCTTGTCCTGGATAGTTTGACTCCACTTACCCCCCACACCCCTATTTCCATCCCACTATCAGGCAATCTCATTTCCTTAAGGATCTTCAGTTGTTTACTGACTCTTATCCTTCATTCTAGGAGAGGGAACTGCCAGCTGGGGAGCCGATACCTGAGTTCTAAGTTTAGAACACCAAGAGATAGAGAAGCCTTGAGCTCACACAAGCAGAGTTCTGTGCAGGGAGATGTCTCAGAAAAAGTGTTTCTTTAGCCGTCTCCCTGACTTGCCTCCTCATGAGACTCTTAAACCCGCTCCTGACCTTCAGAGATGTGTATCACCAGAGATGGGTTGCAGAAGTGATCCTGTAGAACCTGAGAGATTGCTTAACCCGAAGTCTACTTCCACATTGGAGGCAAGAAAAGCCAAGACTATTGAGTTGCTTGCAGGTTCCAGTCCCTACTGGTGGCAGTATTGTTGAGAATAAAGGAATGAGCATTTATCTAGAATAATATTTGGTAATTTTAATAGACAGTAACTTATATTTCAGGTTACATTTGTCTCTAGGATGATTCCTCTATACATGATTTGTAATATTTCTTTCTTTTCTTTTCTTTTTTTTTTCTTGAGATGGAATTTCACTCTTGTTGCCCAGGCTGGAGAGCGATGGCATGATCACGGCTCACCTCAACCTCCGCTCCCACGTTCAAGTGATTCTCCTGCCTCAGCCTCCTGAGTAGCTGGGACTACAGGCATGTGCCACCATGCCTGGCTAATTTTGTATTTTCAGTAGAGATGGGGTTTCTCCATGTTGGTCAGGCTGGTCTCTAACTCCCAACCTCAGGTGATCCACCCACCTCGGCCTCCCAAAGTGCTGGGATTACAGACGTGAGCCACCGTGCCTGGTGATTTGTAATCTTTTTATAGCATTCTTCTTATAGAGGGTGTGGAGTCAAATACTAGAAACAATAGTTGAGGAATATAGAGTGATGAATCCAATAATGTTCAGATCCTTTAACAAGTGCATTCTAAAATACTGACAAAGTATGTAACATAAGAACGTAATTATCATGGGCTGCCCTCTCAGGCCACCTACATGGACGATGGCCAAATAAACATGTTCTTCCTTCAGTGGCCCTTTGAATAAAAAGATTCTATGTTATTTGAATAAATTAAGGTTGCTTTTCAGACTCTTAAGAGCACTGGTTACCTCTTTTCTAACATGTTGCCTGTATGGCTGTGACCTCCTGGAAACCAGGAAACATTGGCAATCTACAGGTTTCGTGGTAGAATTTATATCTAAGATATGGGGTGATCACAGTGGATTGTTGTGAGGGAAGTTAAAAGAATTACCATTACTTATATGTCTACCACGTCTATGTGACAGACATTGTGCTAAACACTTCAGATAGTCACAAATTTTCAGGGCACAGCAATCCTTTGGAGATTGTTATTTCTACATTACAGAAAGAAACTGAGGCTCAGAGATGTAAAAGAATTCTCCCTGGAAGAATAATTTAAGAGTATGAGTTCAGGGTTCAAGCTCATGTTTGTCTGATTCCAAGTCCTATATACTTTACTGCCTCTCAACAACGACTATCTGGGATAATACAGAAAATTATCTCTTGGAATTTGATAAGTAAAAATATCAAGGCAAATATAGATTTCTTGATTTATGGTTTAAATTAGCATCTCTCTGCTCAGATTTTTTAAATTCCCTTGGCTAGATCTCATCTTTAGAGGATTTCCCAAAAGATTTTCACATGCTGAGGTCTGAAGGCAAGTGAGCTAATAGGATTAAATTAACTCTAGATACTAAAGTTGAAAACTAAAGGGGCTAAAAAACTTGGCAGAGAAGTGGCAAGGTATGAAAACAAACTGTGCTTCAAGAAAAGATACGCATTATAGATATTTTCCAGTCAATGATCCATACCGTCACTTGAACAGTTCAAAGAGTATCCTCTGCCACATTACTGAATAATTCAATGGCACCTTACTTTAACCCAGACCTAGAGGTCCATCTATCATTTTTATCATTGTCTCTCCCTTCCAGCTGAAATTTCAGTCAAGTTTTTAGGATGAGAGAAAAAGAAATTGGCTTTTGGATAGTCTTATAAAGACTAGAAAAAGGCAAGTCGCTTCTTAATAAGACAGGTAGAATTGTAATTGAAAGAACACACGTATCTCATATAAAAGAAATAACAAGGAAATCTCAGTCTCATGGAGTAAACAGTAGACCGATAACACAATGTGCTAATGGTAAAGGTAGAGGTACATATCGAAGTTTATGAAAAAACAGAACAGTACTAGACAAGTCTAGAGAAATTTTTTTTTTTTTTTTTTTTTTTGAGACGGAGTCTTGCTCTGTCGCCCAGGCTGTAGTGCAGTGGCCGGATCTCAGCTCACTGCAAGCTCTGCCTCCCGGGTTTACGCCATTCTCCTGCCTCAGCCTCCTGAGTAGCTGGGACTACAGGCCCCCGCCACCACACTTGGCTAGATTTTTTGTATTTTTTAGTAGAGACGGGGTTTTACCGTGTTAGCCAGGATGGTCTCGATCTCTTGACCTTGTGATCTGCCCGTCTCGGCCTCCCAAAGTGCTGGGATTACAGGCTTAAGCCACTGCGCCCGGTCTAGAAATTTTTATAGAAAGGCTGGATCCAGGAGACTAGAGACAATAATTAATATATCATGATGAGTGAGAATTCAGTAGGGTTCAGGAAACTTTAGGGGGAACACTCTGAAGGCACTGGTGGTGGAATGTATAACATAAGAAAATAACTGCAATTATTATGGGGAGAGCACTTTGAATTTCATAAATGTAAAATATTTGAGCTTTGGGAAAGAAGAACTGTCTGGAAATTGATTAATAATATAATGATCACATTACTTAATTAAAATAATACCTGTGTCTGGGAGGCAAAAGGCTAACACCCAAATCCTAGAATAATTATGTTAGTACATGGTTTGACTTGGCAGGAAGAGCTATGATTTATAGTCAGTACAAATCTGCAGACTATCTAGTTAAACTCTGTTTAAAATAGTATAAGAGATGAATAATGGCACATACATTCATAATATTTTACCAACTGCATATTGACTGATTTGTGGTTCTAACATAAATAAGATATTAATGGGTAGTTGTTTTTATACTAAAACACTAGCAATTAAAGAGTCCCTCCTTTAAGGGCTAGAATCAGTTGTTTGGTACCATTTGGCCTTTGTTACAAATCACATAATGCACTGAGGTTTGAAATTTGAAGAAAAGTTTCATAAAGAGTAAGATTTTTACAGAAATTCTCCCTCATCCCATGGTATATCTGATTTCTCAGATTTATTAACAAAAATAATGAATCCTTATCCTCAAGCTTCTTATAGCCATTTTTCTGATGGATTATTTATGCTGTTGAGCTCTGCTCTATTTCCCATCCCTACCTATCACTTCACAGGATTTTTTAAAAGTTTGGCAAATAATCTAGATACGTTTTATAGTCAGATGCAGTTAACTACATTTCTGACTGTAATCTGAGATCAAGAAGCCATTACTTGACATTTGATCAAGTTATAAGCTATATTTCTCGGTAGCGTAATAATTGTATTTGAAATAATTACTATATACCAGACATTTCACATGTAGAGTAAGTTTAATTTTCTATATACCTCCCCATTTATATTCCATTGTCATTAAGCTAATTTATCTCCACATATTTCACTTATCCTTTAGGAATAGTCATAAGGGTGGGTAAATTATAGGGTAGACCAGAAGATTTACAAGGAATCTTTGACAGGAAATGAACTAAAAAACTAATCACATCAAGGCGATTGTGGGAAGAATGAGGGGAGAAGGGTAGTGGAAGCAGAAGATATGTGTCACAGCTTATTTTCTCTCTATACCAGAAATGTTAAGTAAAATCTTCATATTCCATGAGTTTTTGCCCTGTTCCCTTTAAGGGCTTTTACAGGATAGGTTAATAGAAGGTGCTCCTGAGATGATGTCAGTTCCTATGTGGCATGGAATGTCTAAGATGCTTCCACTGGCTGCTGGGGAAGGATGTACAACTCAACTCAGGATCTGACTGGCCCCTTTGCTGGCATATCATCAAGGCTTCAAGTAAAGGGACCCTGTGTAACAGCTGGAAAGTGGACCTGGTACCAGGGTCAGGAAAGGAAATGGAGTCTGCAGCAGGCTTCAAGGCCTTGATGAGCCAAATCATTAGGAAAGACCAACAGTTCCTGACGCAATTGAGAGAAAACAGGTCCAAAGTGCCCCACGTGCAGAATTTCTCAACAAACACTATAAATAGATTCAGAAATTGTATTAGGTGAGGTTATATCTTCACCTTGGAAGAGACCAACACACTGTCAAAAACTAAAACACACATTAGTGGAGAAATTTACTGCACAATTTACTGAGGGGAAAAAATCTGGAGTTTTTAAACCCCTCTCTGGAAGGAGAGGGAGTCCATCGTGGCTATATTTACTACATTTTAACATGCTAGATAGGAAGGATTGAGTCCATGACTAGACTTGTAGTTGGTTAAAACAAACCTGGATTTTGGCGATTGTGAAGGTGTTTTAACCTGGCTCAAGAAGGTCGAGGATCCCAGAGTTACTCAGACTTCATAGTTTCTTATCAATTTCAGGAGGTTGGAGCTAGTTGGCATAAAACGTAACAGTTTTGATATGTTGTAGGCAAATGCTACTGTAAGTGAAAAACTTTCTTCTGCATGCGACATATCCAAGGCAAGGACCCCTCAGCCACACAGTGCCATGAGGTAACATCAGCTCCTACCTCCTCATGCTTATGTCCTGTTTGGGAAGAAACAAGAGGAAAACTATGAAAGGATAATTCTTCCAAAAGAAATGTAGTTATCTAAAAAAAAGTGTTTAAATTATTTGGTGAGATTAGGCTTATTATATTATGCTAATATTGCTTTTTATTTTTTACCCAAGGAGGTGAAAAGATGTTTAGAGAAAGCTAAGACCAACAGACTATGAGGAAGCTATGTCTCTTTCATGTATCTGAGAGCAGTGTGAATAAATATGTGACCTTGCAACATAAATGTCATAATATTTTGTTCTCAAGCTTGCATGACTATTTCCATTTTATAAAATACAAGCCTGATGTTTGGAGCCATTAAAGGACTTATCCAAGGTCACACACTTAGTAACATAAAGATTTGGGGGTTGTAACACAAATTTATCTGCCTTCAAATCCATGTTCTTTTTAAAACACCAAAATTTTTTTTCTGAAGAGAGTTAATCCAAGGTCACATCATTATTGCCTCAAAGTAGCAAGAATAGGTATTCTTAATGAAATTATATTGGAGAAAAAAGAAAGATGCTGTGTTCTTTTCATCCAATTATTTAAAAATTATGGAGTCTGTAATTCCAACCATCGTTTAATTTTCTCCCCATAGCCAATTCTTTTTTCCATTCCTCCCAATCATTTCTATAGAGGAATTGCCTGTTGATTAAAGTACATAATTTATTTAATAATGCATATAAAAGGTATAGATATTAACCTAGTTTACCATAAATAAATACCAGGTACATGCAGCATTTCTCCTTTCCTACCTTCAAAAGGAATAAAAATACAAAACCAACAATGAGAACCCAGTAGCCAATAAGAAGTAATTTCATTGGACAAAAAGTCTATGTCAAATAGTGTTTTATATTCCTTACATGCATGATCTTATAAAATCCCTATTCTAAAAGGCTGGTCCTATTATACCCATTTAGGGATGAGAGAACTGACACTGAATGGTTAAGTATTTTCAACCAGACCATAGGGCTCTCTGGTAGTAGAGCTTGGATTTTTACGGTTTTGACTGATACCCTATTCATTTTCTTTAAACCACCAAATTCTCATTTTTTAGTATCCAAGAGGAAAAAAGGTAACCTGTCTCTGTACCTAATGAACTGGCTTATTTCTGATAAACTTACTAGATGAGACACTGTGGACTAATATATGGCACTAGATTGAATTTTAATTCTGATCCTTGTAGGAACAGGTCTCTTTGCAAAGTGTAGAGTCAAGGGGGTGAACTCTTAGTTGAATTTGAACTTAATGGTTACTACCCTTCCACAACGAATTTTATTGTTAACTTTTTTTTTTTTTAACATTATACTACTTTTCTTTACTATAAAATTTTGCGTTTGGACCTTTCTCTATTTGCAGACTTCTATTTGTCATCTTGTTTTGCAATATTAATTTGGATAGTTTTCTCTTGATTCTTTCTAATATGCTAAGTAAATTTTTTGTGTGTAATACAACCTGTCTTCAAACTACACCTGTAGGTATTGGCTTATCTATAAGATCATTGGAAATTTAATCAAATTCCATTATATCTTGCAGTGTCTTCTGAAAAATGGCCTCAACAAAATTTGCTATCTATTTAGTAATATAAATGAGGAAACCAAAAAGGCCAACGGTGAGGCAGGAAGGTTTCAGTTCAGTGGAGAAAAGAAAATCTTGATGAAATGTCATTAACTTCCATATTTGGAATAAGCTATAAAAGGTGTGGAATCTTCATTCCTTCAGTCCACAGTCAATGCTGGGCAGTCCTGTCTCAAGATTTGGGCATTACTGAATTGGAGGTCCTCCTACCTGACATAGCTGTTACAATATTTAGAGTATTTAGAGAATTATACCATGAAAAGTTTCTGATTTATATTATTTTTTAAATTTAGCGCAAGTATAATAGCAGATACTATATACATGTATGATTTTTTCAAAAAATGAAAATTCTGGTATTACATATACTAGATGAAAAAGGAATTCGTCTAGTTCTACACAAATTTTTAAGTCATTTGTTGCCTAAACATGTATCACCAAGATGGAGTCTAAAAAGCACTACAAATCAGCTTTTTAAAATGGTAAGAGGTATATTATCTAGAAAAATATAAAATGGTTTTCAATTGTAGCTATTTAAGAATTTCACCATAAATACTTCATCAAATTATTTCACTCTGATGCCTTAAGAAAAGACCTTGACAAAGTATACATTGACCACTTTTTGTTTTTGCCAAGTTTAGCTCTATGTCTGAAGGGCAGATGCGATAAATTGGTCATACATTATCTCATTTGCAGTCTGAATTTTATGAGCTCCCATAAAACAATTACCATATACACATTTTACAATAAATGAGCAAACAAAGTGGCTGCAAACAATATGGAAAAGTCAATAATTAATTTCAGATTTCCAAATGTAACAGAGACAAGGGAGCTTTCTCTTCTTTTCAAAAGGGAAGGTTTCTTTGTTAGGAATATGCAAGCAAGTTAATTCATTACTGTGTGGTTTCTCTTTTTCCAAAGCTTGTCGAAGGTCTAATTTATGTGCAAGACTGAAAGCTGTTTAAACGGATAATATGCCTCCTTCATGAGAAATACCACCCCTTTACGCTCCATTAAATTCAGACGTTGACTCTATAAGCTACGTACCAATTATTTCTTTCCAGAAACAGCAGCATAGTTTTTTCTGCAAGGGACAACAGATTATTGTAGGCTGCTATTAATCTCCACATAGTTCACAAAATACACAGGACACTAGGGAGAAAACAGTCATGTTGCTATTTTAACATTTGCAAAATGCTATGTGGAGAGAAAATAAAAAGAAGATGCTTGTCTGATTGCAATACTCCTTTATTATTTCAAATCTGCCAAAGATAGAAAAAACTCTTAATGACCTGCTGATGTTGAAGCATCTCTGTGATGGACACAGAGATGAGTCTTCATCTGGTTGATCTTTGTTTTCTACAACATGTATGGCTAACCACTGCACAATCCAACTGCATGAGACATTGGTTGAATGTGAGAGTGAGTAAAAATGCCTATTAAAGTGCTAAAATAAATTCATATACAACAACAGCATTGTTGAGTGCAATGATAATGGAACAATTCTCATAGTAAAAACCAGAAAAATATACCACTACTTCAGCATAACCTGCTATAGATTAGAATTTAATATGATGACACTGAATTATTTTTAGGGGAGTGAATTACCCTAAGTTGTAGAACTGTTTACAAAACTATTGACACTGATACTAGCCCATGTATCAAAATCCAAGGATTATTTTAATAATGAGAAGTCAATATCTTATTTTTAAAAATTTATGACTTACCAGTCAAAAGTATCTAAGTGTCTACATTTAACTTACATCCACCAAGTATTTATTGAGCACTTATTATTTGCTAGAAGCCATGCTAAGTAACAACAATAGAAAGAAGATGGGACAGAAATACCTCTGCTACAGCATGCAATCAAGTGGAAGGCTGATATTTTAATCTAAATGGTTTTTCTAAATGTGTTGAGGTGGCATTTTTTCCCTCAGCATTTATTTTTGTCACACACAGACACGTACACACAGAGAGAGAGAGATTGAGATAACTATATGCATATATATGTATATATTTATTTATTTTAAAAAGATTAACTGTCTTCATAGGAATTTTGCTCCATTCCAAACAAATCGGGAAAGTTTTGGCTGAGATGGTCCACAGATCCAAAGGTGACTTAATTAATACATTCTATTCCTCCAGAAACTGCATCAAGAATGGGTATGTAAGCTAATCATAGCCCGTGAGATACTGGCAATTATTTAATGGAAGCTTTCAGGAAAACAAACAAAAATCCACACTATCTCCTTTGTAGGAGTTACCAGAGAAAACTGTTTTCCAGAACTTTCTGTTGTGAAAATGTGAACACTAAAGCTGCAACTGCCAGAGGTGTGTTGGGGCTCCCCTTCTCTGTGGTTTATGAGAGCTGATTTTACAATCAATTCTGCACGTGGTAGCTTGAAATGGACCATGGTGGGAGAATTTACATCTCAGAAATAACAGATGATACAAATAAAGGGTCTTTAAGGTTTTTCTTTCCTTTTATTAAGGGAAGTGCAGATAGTCAGCTTGCTATGAGTCCATGGTGTGGAGACATAATGTGAGACCAGGAGAGACTCATGAGAAATCAGGTCTTGATACTGTAAGTTGAACTACCAGATCAAGCTTTAGTAGAAACCTGCCATAGCTCTGGAGTTTTCACTTAATGTGAGCATATAACTTCTTCACAAAATAACAGTGTCATGAACAATGTACATTATTTTTTGAAGGTAGAATACTAAAATTAGCGTTACTTCAAGATAATTCTTAAAAACAAATTGAGGTTACAGAAAGAATACTGGGAATCTTAAGAGAGCGATTGACAGTTTTGAAAATGTAACTCTGCTTCTCAGGGTACATCTGGTGGACAGGCTCTTAGGGGGTTGATAATTTGGAAAAGACAGTTTAATTGTTGAAGACGTGTTGCCTGCAGAGGCAAAGGTTAAGTTGTTAAACAAAATGTGGTTTGACCTGTGCACTGATTCCAATTATAAAATTTACTCCAGTCAAATTTGCAATGTACATTCCAGTAAAATTAAGTGTTGCCTCCGTAAAATTTGTAAATCCATATATGCCATTCTACGGGAATAACTAGCTAACTAGCCACTGAGCTTATGAATGGAGACAAAACAGAATAAAATTCCAAAATAACAGTGTGGTCAAATTAGAATTTCTGTTTTAATATAACTGGGAAGCGGTGGATGCATATAATTCTATTGAGGTATTGAGGCAGAAATAAAAATTTAGTGGGTCTTAACACTAAAGAAGTAAATTATACAGTATTTTGTCTAATGTATTCAATGTCAAAAGGAAAGGAATTATGCTTAAATTATGATACAACAATAAATTATTATTGGAGAAACATTGGTGCACATTTTAAAGCTAATTTTTATACAAATTTACGGACAAAAGAAAGGAGCTTGATCTTAAGAATTTAATAAACTCCTGACATGTTTTGAGCACCTTTGTTAAGTACTATGCTTTTTAATTTTCATAGAATCTCCATGGACAAGGGTCTGATCTACTTCATTTATTAAGTAAAAAACTGAACTTCCAAAAGGAAACGTTACTTTTTCAAGCTTATGTGTCCTGTGAGGGCAAGAGTTTGGGTCCAACTCCAATGCCCATACTTTGCTAAATTAGATCACATCAATTAGACATTTTGATGCATATTTCATCTTAGCCCAATCAAATTAAAGTGAGATAAAAATTAAAGAAAAAGCATTTTTAGTTTTGTTTAGATAAAAGAAAATGTGAAACAGTGGGCAAGCCATGGGACAGTTGAACTAATTCTCACACATGTCGAAGTCGAGTTCTAAAACAGCATTTGATGATAGTGGTTAGCATAAATCTGGAAGCTATTCCTTTGACATGAATTGGTGCTTAGAAAATATCAGCAAGCTAGAGCAAAGGCCTAAATGTGTGTCCAGACTCATCCAATCTTTCAGGTGTGGGAAAATTTTTTATTAAGGTGAAATAACCAACGTCTGTCTCACAGCATTAAACAGATGACTTAGAGAGACAAAGGAATTTTGAAAAACAACTTTGTCTGTCCCATCAAAATAGCTAGTATTTTAATGTAATAACTGTGTAACCCTGGGGAAGTTAGTTACCCTTTAGAAACCTAAGGTTTTGCATCTATGCCATGGCAAAAATTTTTTTGTGTGTATATATATATACACATATATACACACACACACACACACATACACATACACACACACACACACACACACACTATAAGGTCCTTTTGAGGGTTAAATGAGATGATAATATGTTACCAAAAAGTATCTTATATTTATTAAATATAAGCATTCATTAAATGTTAGTTGTTATCGATGTTATTTTTGTTACAAATAGAAGTGTTCTTCCTTTCTCATTTAGTAGTTGTAAAACTTTGCACAATTCACTGGATCTCTTTAAGCCTTAGTTTATTTATAAAGATGACTCTTGTATAGTATCATGTTAATCTTTTAATGTTGCTTTGAGGGTTAAACTGTAAACTACATATAAAAGTACAGTAAATCCTCGCTTAATATTGTCAATAAGTTCTTAGAAACTGTGACTTTAAAATCCTTGAATAATATTATTTTTTTTCAAAATCGTTTCATGCTAAACTTGAGCAGAAAAAATACTAGTTTTATTATGCTTCCTTTGCTTAAAGTCAGTTTCTAAGAACCTATCAACAAAGTTAAGTAAGGACTTACTGTATTTCAGAAAATATAATAAATTAAAAGAAGTGATATCTTAACAACATCCTCACTGGAAAAATCCACTGGATCTTTTCACTCCACATCTCGTTAACCTCTGTAGCGTTAGAGAACGAGACTACCTTTTGCAAAATAGTATCCTTCACTTTGTTCTCAATGTCATTTCTGCACTTCTCTCTGTTCCTGTCTGACCAGCTCTTTTTCATTTTCATTTACAGAATGCAATTTCTCTTTTGACCCCATAATTGTTAAATGTTCCACAGGGTTCCTCTTAATCCCCTTCTATTCTCATTCTACTGAATCTTAACTACTCCTATGACTTTGACATCTAAATCCTTATCTATAGTCTAGCCCTAGACCTACAACTATTCTAATCTTAAAATGAATTTTCCCAAATGGGGCTTGACAATGACTAAATGATTAGTGATCTTCAAAGTATATTGAATAAACTTTATAAAGCTACATGAAACACTATTATTCCACTAGATATTGATATAGAAGTAATTGAGCTGCAATATCAGATCCATTAAAATGAGTGTTTATCATCATTCTTGGCTGAAGGCTTCTGGGAAGAAATAAGTACCCTCTAAGGACAAACTAAGCAAATCCAGCCCTGTTAAGTTATAATAAAGATCATTCTGGAAGTTATAGCATATTTCTCTTCCTCATCCATTTGCTTCTTCAAAAAATATTTAGCACTAATTATGTCCAGAATACTAAGATTTTTTTATCAGGAAAGGGGAGAAATGATAATAGGGCATGAAGAAGATTATTGAAACTGTTCCTTGCATTAGCTTTAAATTTGGGGTTTACCATAGTGTGAATTATACTAGAAAACTGAGTCTCTTTGTAAATACTCCATTTGATAATCTTGCTTCTAATTTTAAATCAATCTGAAAGAAAAAAGAAAAAAAAACTCTGTGAGATGAAAATTATACATAAACCTGGACTGAAGGACAGATTTTCTTTTAAATTGGAAAATAATTCTTCTTTGAGAGTTAATTCCTTTCTACTTAGAAACTGGTGGTTTTATATAAGATGATAAATGCAGAAACATTAGATTGATATACAAATAACTGACCAGTCTTTGTTTTCTGATACACTAGATAAGTATTTTATGTATTTAAGGAATTAAAAGGTGTTTTACAAATAAGAAAACCATTCCTCATTTTAGGCTGTAAAACTTCCCAGACAGAAAAGATAAGTTGATGGGTGCTGACTAGTTGATGGGTGCAGCACACCAATATGGCACATGTATACATATGTAACAAACCTGCACGTTGTGCACATGTACCCTAGAACTTAAAGTATAATAAAAAAAATTTTAAAAAAGAAAGAAAAAAATAGAAATCACTTCACAGAAACCAAACAACCTGATTTATTCAAATTATGAATTCCAAATGAACGAGAATGCTCACTAATTCTTCAGCAAATACAAATATGGAATTTCTATATTTTCAATATGAATATGACATAGAGACTGCTTGTAATTTCTGTTAGCAATGGGTAATATATTGCAAAGAAAGAAAGATTTTTTTTTAAAGAACCCAGTGGAGAAAAATATGAACAAAAAACCTAGGGAAATTAAAGACAGAAAATAAGCTTTATCACTTAAAGAATAAGCATGGAAGGCTGGGAAATTATTAGTATGGGGAAAAATTGAGGATAAGAGATAAAACCAAGGTCATATATAATCACTAGTTGATTTGGAATCAATAAAATTTCCATGTGTAATTTTTTGGTTGCTGAAAACCTTTGTTATAACATTTGGTCTTATATTTAATTTAATCTTCATAGTTCTGTGAAGACAGTATTTCAAATTCTCATATATGAAGATAAAAAGTCAGGTTTATCAATGTTACAATGTTGGCTCATGTCACAGTGTTGGTCAACAGCAGAAGTGAGATACAAACCCAGATCTGTCTGAGCCCCAGGCCTATGTTCTTTCCACTCTCCTATGCTCATACTATTCCCTCTCTACAGAGTGAAGCAACATAATTATAAGGTTCTATATAATGCAATGTGATTTAACACTAACTAGTGATTTTCAACTTATGGAAGTTAATTTTGTGCTAATCCATTTAAAGTGACTCACTCCATCTTCTCCATGGTCCACATCACGTGTTAGTGGGACAGATGGTGTGAACTGAGGTCATCGAAGAATAATACTGATTGATTCATGTGGGGATTATCAAGATGTTTTGACCTAAAAGAAAGATCAGTCTATCTTTAACAAATTTTATGAGCATAATAAAATATAACTTGTATACTCAGATATTTTTCTTAAATACATTTATGAAAATGTATAATTTTTATCTTTATAATTAGCATGCTGAGATAATACTAGGATCATTTTAAAGACAGGTTTTTCATATATAGAATATTAGCATACTAATATACTTTATTGCATAAAAAGCATATTAGCATAGTTAATTCACACACTGGACGAACATATTCATTTAGTTTCTGTAATATGGTAAGCATTGAGTTAGGGGATCGGCATATATCAGTTAGTGAAACAAAGTCCTTGTTCTGGCAGAGCTCAGAGTCTAATTACACAAGAAAATGAATTATTACAACTGAGAGAAAGGCCCTAAGTTACAAGAAGCTGGTTTTAGAACAGCATAAGAACTTCTCTTTTACTGGAAACAGAAGGAAGTTTCTCATAATAGAAATACATTTCAGTTGAGATATGAAAAATTAGGCATAACTAAGGTAAAGAATTGTGACAGAACATTCCAGATAAAGGAGGAAGTTTGTGCAAAGGCCCAGAGGGAATATAGTTAATTCAAGAAACTGAAAAAAACTTGATTGAGTGGAGGCAGAGAACAAAAAGCAAGGGTAGACTACACAGGAGAGGTTAAAGATTTTGATCTTTGGCCTAAGAATAGAGAGAGTTGATTGAAATAATCTTCGCAGCAGCTGATATTATCAGATGTTCAGGTTTCAGGCTAGAAGACATTTAAGGGTACCAGAGTGTATACAGAAAAATCAGTAGGCTTTTGAGCAGTAGTCAAGGCCAGAGAATGGCATATTGGACCCGAGGTATGGAAGTGGTAGCCATAAGACTAAATGAATAAAATTTGGATTTTGAACTATTACATGGGCCTCTGTATTTTAACTGCGAAATTAGGCTCTTCTGTGTCTTAAGTGAATTGATGAAGTATGGATTACACTGAAGATTTTTCTAGGAAAGCAAGGAGAAAACTGCCTCTACTGTGTATATTTGAACTGGCAGTCAAATGGGATGGAGAAAGAAGGAAGCTGCTTCTCATTGACAGATGACCAGTAAAGGGCCACTCACTGAGATAAATAACACTGAAAGAGGACCAGGTTTAGGAAGGCAGCCTCAGAAGCACTGTAATATAGTGGTTGATAAACTAGTCTTTGGACCCAGCATGCCTGGGTTTAACTATTGGGTCTGAGACTTATTAGCTGTATGAACGTGGACAATTTATTTATACCCGTTGTTCACCATTTCTCTCATCTATAAAATGGAGAAGATTATGATGGTAACTACTTACCTGAAACGTATAGCCAATGGCAAGAAATTAATAAGTTGCTATTATAAGCATTTCTGGATATGTTGAATTTTAGGTCATTTTAATTATCCAAAAAGGCATGGTGAGTAAAATTTTAGATATATACATCTGAGTTCAGAGGAAAGGTCTGGACTGCAGATAAATTTAGGAGTCAATAGTGTTTAGATGGTAATTGAAATGGGACTAAATGAGATTGACTCCCTGAGAAAACAGAAAAGGAAATAAAACAGCTTTGAAGGACACTATTGTTTAATGACTGCGTAGGAGAAGGTGAGCCTTTTAAGAAGAGTGAGGAAAAGTGGCCAGATGGATAGTAAGAAAACCAAAGAAGCTTGTATCATGCGCACTAAGAGAAAGAAGGTGTGTGAATAAAAGAGAAATGGTTACTACTGTCCGATGTAAGATCATGTAAGACAAACATTGAAATATGGCTATTGATTTTAATTACTTGATGATCATCATTTAAGGTCAATAATGACCTTAACAAGGGTTGTTTATATGGAGTTACAGGATCAGATGCCAGAACATAGAAAACTGAAAAATAATATGGAGGTAAATAAATGAAAACAAAAATATATCGCCCTTTTAAGTTTATTTGAAAGGAGAGGAGAGAAGTAGAATGGTTATTTAGGTGGGATTGAGGAACAACTTTACTAATGAAAATAACTGATAGTTTCTTTTAAGACAATGGGAAAAAACCTCAAATTGATTCTATTTGGTTAATGGGCCACACGTAATTCCAATTAGAAAAATTAAGGATTGACAGTTACAAAGGAGTAAAATAGGTCATCAGAGTGTCCATATCAAAAAGATAGAATCTAAATAGTGATCTTACATTATCAACTTGGTCAGATGGTGATCCCTTCAGATAGTATACAGTAGGATAAGATACACACATCTGTCACATTCCAACATCTTCATAGGTCAAGATCCCAGTCACCAGAAATACATTAGACTACCCTGATTCTTTACACAAAAGTATACATGACAACACTGATTCTTTGCCTTCTTCATAAGTTTCCACTGTCTTCTACCTCTTTCTTTATTCATTAATCTTGACCTCACACCCCATTGTTAATACTGACTCAGTCTTCATTTCTTTTGACCTTCAGGATCTCCAGTCCTGTAGTAATTTATTTCTATTTTGTACTTTGGCATTTCCTGAAAGGTGGGCGATCTGTTGTTATATATTTCCAGAGTGCCTACTGTGTACCCAACATCTTCCAGGCACTACGATACAGCAGCGAACAATAACAACAACAACAGCAAAACAAAATCCAAGCCCTCAAGAAACTTACTTCTTGGTGAGACAGAAAGATAAATGTATGTCTGTATATCTATGTGTTTGAATAAACAAAGTAATTAAATATCACAAAGTAGGTCAAATTTGTACACTTTTATGAGTGATTCTATGTCACTTTGTATGAGAACTTTAGAAGAATTTTCCCCAGAATTTGCCCAGCAGCAATTCTGCTATATTTTGAATATAAATGTGTTAAATTCCTCAAATTACATAGCAAATTATCAAATGTTTACAGTTCAGTGATACTTATCTAATTTTACGGGTAAGATTGGAGCATCCTGCATGATGTTTGGAATATACTTATGATTGATTTGTATCATTTGTTACAATTCCAGAACTATGTGTCATTCCCCAGGACTATGTGCCATTCCGCTAGTGCCATTCAGGTAGTCTGACCTCTTCAGTCTTGGGTTAATCACCTTTGAGATAGTCATAAGATAATGATAAATCCTGAAAAAAGTATTTTTAATAGCTTTTGTTTGTCTGCTGCTACTCTGTAAGTAGTAATTGGTAAGTTTCTGTTTTAAGTCATGTCCTATTTTGAAGCCAGTGTATAGTGGAGTCCATCTCATGCTACTAGGACTCATAATGTATTTTTAGATCTTCAGCAACCTTAAACAATTATGAGTGGAGGATGGGAAGAGATTGGGGGTTATAACTGTGTAAGCATGTATCCAATGTGTGAGCTGCTTGAGTGTACCTGTGTGTCAATGTACAATTACAGAGTGATGAGCACAAAGGAAACACTAAATACTGATTTTCTACATATGAGTCTTGAGGCTGGGTCTTGCTACGTTTTACCTAAGTTCTTCTCATTTGTTCTCACCACTTCCCTCTAGCACTTAGTAATGGGATAGTTGAAGCAATAGGTATCTCAAGAAATAGAGTATGACTTATTCATCTACTCTTTCATTTCACACATTTTAACAGTCACCTATTGGGCAAGGTGTAATTTTCATGGTATTGGGAATTCAAATATCAAAGGCACATTTCATGCATTCAAGTTTATTATAATTTAGTACATACAGGAAAATAAAGAAAAGGTTTTAATACATAGTGATAAATGAGAATGTAGCATAATAGTTGGCAGTCTAAGCTCTGGAGTCCAACACAGCTAGATCAGGAGTCTAAATTCCATCACTTTTGACTATATAGCCTTGTGTAGTCATTTAACATCTGTGGGATACCAACAGTAATTGAGACTCAAAGATGCTATAAATATTAGATAAAATGACTCAGCTGTTTATCACAGTACCTGGCATATAATAGGTCAACCTGCATTTTTTTGATATTGGTGTTTATTTTTGTATAAGAATGGCATACACATAGTGATACTGGACAAGGGAAAGAGCACTGGAGGTGAAACATCCCAGAAGACTTTCTGAAATAGTAACAGGACATGTCTTGACACTTGAAAGATGAATGTGGATTAGGAAAATCAGAAAAGGCAGAGGAAGAAAGGCCAAAGGTTAGTGCAAAGGCTGGAAGTACATAATTTCTTGCAGGCTTCAAGACATTCCAGGTATCTGGAGAAAAAGTGACTGTGGGAAAGTAAGACTGTGAAAGGCCTTGTGTGTCTTAGGGTACTAAAAGGCAATTCATATTTCTTCTTTTCATGAATCTTAGTTTTATGCGAAACCCCAGTGTCCTTCCAGTGAATTAATGTGTTATGTTCCTAATTTCAACAATCCAGTGATCATGCTGCTTTGTAGTAAAAATATAAACAACCCAAAATATTTAACTGAAATAAGTTTAAAATCATTGTATGTATCATTGTGCTTATGAAAAGAGTTATAATTCAGCTCATGTAAGTCTAGCTTTTCTAATGCTTTTATTTTTAAAACTGTATTTTAGGTTCAGGGCTACATGTGCAGGTTTATGTTATATAGGTAAACTCATGTCACAGGGGTTTGATGTACAAATTATTTTCTCACCCAGGTATGAAGCCTTGTACTCAATGGTTATTTTTTCTGCTCGTCTTCCTCCTCCCACTCTCCATCCTCTGTTATGCTCCAGTGCCTGTTTTTCCTCTCTTTGTGTCTATGGGTTGTCATCATTTCATTTAGTTCCCACATATAAGTGAGAGCATGCAGTATTTAGTTGCTGCATTAGTTTGCTGAGGATAATGGCCTCTAGCTCACTCTGTGTTCCTGCAAAGGACATGATCTCATTCTTTATTATGGCTGATTATTCCATGGTGTATATGTGCCCCATATTCTTTATACAGTCTTCCATCAATGGGCATTTAGGTTGATTCCATTTCTTTGCTATACAATGCTTTTTTTTTTTTTTTTTGAATGAAACTGGAGGTAAGAGATGTCTATCTCTCTTAGAAATGGCACAATCATTACCCTCTTCTTTGATGCTCTACTTAATTATGTGAAGGTAGAGAAGTGAACAAGATCTTGCTTGAGGAGTGAGCAAGAAATTCTTGTTCACTTCTTTAGCCCAGCCGTCTTTATCTGTCTTTGTATTTTTTCATGCCTTTCTAAATACGTAGGTAAGGCACCTGGTGCTGCTCCAAAAATGTGGGAGTGGGGGGAAATCCAGTTATGACCCATGTGTATAGAGCTTTCCTTCTGGATTGCTATTTTCCTGTACCTACTCTAAGCAAAAGGACTTCCTCCAGGGATCTAGTTCAGCTGACCCTGGGATTATTCGAGTGTGGAGCTAAAGTGTAGCTAGAATTATTGTCCATTTAACTGCATGCTATGCTTTTCCAGTGGCAGCAGCAGGGGAAGCTGCTTGGGGCTCTGTTTCAGGGCCCCTGCTTCAGGGCTCCTGTGTCTCTACCATCTGTCTCTTTATCAAATATTAGGTTGGTGCAGAAGAAGTAATTGCTGCACCAACCTAATATAACAGTGGACACCACCTTTTTGACTTGATCTCTAAATGACTACCTCAGTGCTTATTGTGATGTGTGGATGAGTTACTATATTTGAAATGGCCTAGAAGATTGTCTTGGATATGGTTGGTAATGTCCATTCATTCTGACCTAACCTATTGAAAAAGATAAAGGGAAAGAATAAACAGAGATTGAGGGTTTCCCTTTCTCTTTTCAACATTGTGAATACAAAGGAAAAATGAATGCCCAGGTATACTTTTTTATACCGTCTTGTTTGGATTTATATGAAAAGCACAAGCCCATCATTAAATAACAAAACACACATTCCCCACTAAAAATTTTGGTATTTTAGGTCTTAGATAAAAATTTATTTTTTCAAGATGAAAAGGTCCCATTCTAAGGTCTTCTTTTTACTTTTTAGATAGCTTTATTCAGGGAGAAAAAAATTTCTCCTTACTGAAAGCGAACAACAAGAAAAACATATCTTGGGGTCAATAAGGTTAATTTTTTTTGGTAGAATATTTTTTTCTTGCGGAATATACAATGGAGGTGATTATGTTGGAAGCAAGGAACAGGACAGGCTGAGTTCAGTAAGTTCAATAAGTAATAGCTATTGCTTATTCTACAATGTTGGGAAATTTGGGGACTTTACCTTCTCAGGTTCTGATTATCTCTTTGTCAAGAAGTGAAGTTATGTCTGGAATGAATGTTAACAATATCAGTTGAAGCTAAAGAAAGCGCCAGCCTATTTCAAAACAGGATTTTATCACTCTTGGCATAAGTGGCATTCTGTTGTAGTCTTTTTCCTCCAGAATTCAGTGAAAACAAGTAATTCCATGAATCTGTGTTCTTGCTTCTTTTGTTTTTAAAAGCTTCCTTCAGTGAATCACTTGGTAACTACTTTTTAAAATTAATGTACACTCAAAATATTTTTTCTATATTAATTAAACAAGATAAAAAATCCAAGGTTTGATAGGATATGGCTCTCCCAAGTTTCTCTTTAAAGAGATAAAAGAATACATAAAATAACAAAGAACAAAATAGTTGGGCAAATTCCTTTTCAGTCAACAACTCTCATCACTTATGCTGCAAATCTGTGTGTCTATTTCTAGGTGGTCCCCACAAAATCTAAGCCACAGAGTTGACTGTCTTCTGTGTGACATCTCCACCAGCGCTTATCCTCTCTATATCTCAAAGTCAGCAGGATCAGAATCAAAGCCCTTATCAATGACCAAACTTCCTCCTCCTCTAGGATCTGACCTATTGGATAGCAGAACATTTACCCTAACTTCCATCTACAAAATCAATTTTTTTTCTCATTTATGCATTAATTCCAGTAATATTTATTGTGCACCTACAGTGTGCTAGATATGGTCTAGGTAGTGATGTTATTTTATAAAATATGTCTGACAACATTGTTTTCCCTTATTCTAATGAGGGACAGCAATAAAATGAACAAATATACAAATAATATTATGTCAGGTAATAATAGATGCTATAAAGAAAATAACTAGAATAAAATAAACTCCTTTGGTTTTAGAGTTAGTGACGTTTTGTAACTGGTTTCTTCTTCCAGTATAGTCTTCTGAAACTAATCTTGACTGAGTCTTCAGAGATATTTTAGTGCTGAAAGACTGGAAACTAGTTAAGGTCATCAAACTGGAATTCATTACTTGTTCCCTTTCTGTCGGTGATACTATCCTTCTCCCAGTGTTGTTGAGTATTTTGTTCAGTCTCTTATTCTTAATTCTCTTTCAGCCTCTGATTCATTTATCTTCCCTTGCATACTGCAGATAGAATTTTTCTTCTGCTTAGCCTATGTGGTAGCTGCATTCCAGTAGCCTCAGACTCATTATAACATTAATCACCTCAAGTGAGATGGATCTTGGCAGTAGTGTGTTGATGGAAAAAGAAAAGCCTGATTTTTGTCATTTCTAAATTTCCATGTGTAAATATTCTATCATGGCCAATATTCAAGCTAGCAAAATGACAGCACAGAACATAGAGTTGGGAAAATTTCATGCCATACACTCTCACAAGCCTGTATCAACACTCTGAGCTAGCATACCACTGGATCTTGGGCAAAAGATAAATTGACCAAGCGTTAGTCAAGGTTTCCTATCTTAACAAAATAAATGTACTAGGGCAGTATAATCATTTTATATAAAATAGCTTCCTAGGAAAGCTGATGTGCTGTTCTCAGATCTGGGCAGTGATGGTTGAGGATGGGAAGGGACTTCCTGTGAATGTGTGAAACAATAGGACTACCTCCCCAGGTCATGTGATTTGTCCATTATGGATTTATTACATGGAATTTCTTTCCTCTTTCTTCTATCTATTTTCATAGTGTCTATGGGGTTTTGAAAACATGGTCACAAATGCTCTGAACTGCTCTCACAAAGTGGTAGATTATATATTGGAATCAGTATGTGCTTGTGATTACTTTGACAATGACCAGTAAAGTTCAGTGGAAGTGACAATATGTGACTTCTGAGTCCAGGTCATAAAAGACCTGGACTGAAGTTCTGCCCTCTGCTGCTGAAATACTCATTCTTGCAAACCTGAGAATCATATGAGAAGTCTTACTACTCTGAGATTGCCATGTTGTGAAGTAGTCCTCCTCACATGGAATGGCCAGATATAGAAACCCTGGTTGGTAATCCTAGATGAGTCCCTCACTCCCAACCCCCAACCACAGAGAAAGCTTCAGGCACATAAGTGAAGAAGACACCAGATGGATGTAACACAGAGCTCTTTATGAATCACTTCCAGACACGAATTTTCCTAGCTAAGGTCACAGACATTGCAGAGCAGAAACAGAAAATCTCTCCTATGCTCTGTTTTGGATTCCTGAACCATAGAATTCATGAACTTAATAAAATGATTGTTGTTTTATTTCACTACATTTGACATGGATCATTCCAAAGCAAAAGATAACTGGAAAAGACTTCATTTTTCCAGGCTCAGATTGCCATAATGGAGATGTGTTAATGAATAAAGTTCCTGGCACTCCACTCATAAAGCTGGTGAGAAAATAAGAGATTGTACTACTGAGGTTAGGACAAAAAACTCCTAGTGATGCCTCCCAGGAAGTTATGAAAAATCAAATACAACATTCCTAAAGAGTTTGAAAAATTCAGTTGGGACAGGGTATCTTGTGAAAGTATTTATTGGGGAAGATAAGATCTTACAAGTGAGAAACCAGGAAGTAGATGATTTTAGAATAAAAAGAGATAATTGTGTGATGAAAACGGAGGTCACTTCATAAAAATGTTACAGATAGCACATCAAAAATGGGACCCATGTATATCCATACTCTGGTCAGTTTAAACCAACAAAGCTCAGAGTTATAGCTGCTCAGTTTTCTGGATCATATATCATCCCTCTGTATTTGAATTAAGCTTATAGAATAGGGGAAAGATGATGTATATTTCCATTTTTCCAGGAGATAGGCATAAGTGCTATATGCATTATTCTGAGGAAGAATATTTCAATTAACTATTGCAGCAATATTTCTGCATAACAAACCACTCTAAAACTAAGTGATTTTAAATGACAGTAATTTATTATCATGGGTCTGCTTTAGGCAGTGGAGGCTAGGGATAGCTTACCTGGCTGGTCTCTACTTGACAATTTTGCTCCATGTATTTCTTATTCCTCACATGGAATTTGCTGCATTGTTGGGACACATTTTTAGGGTGATGAGAAAAGTGCATAAAGTTAAGCAGAAACCTGCAAGGTTTCTTAAGGCCACGTCTCAAAGGTTTCATGTTTTCCCTTCTACTCTACTCCATTGACAAGTTACATGGCCAAGCCCAATAATGCACCATGGAAAGGGTGCATATGATGAGGGAGGTTAAGAATCAGGGCCACTAATTTGATCTACCACAGAAGAGTTGCAATGTCTAACAGAGACCTAGTTTAGCAGATTAAATTCCAAAAACTGACAAGACGACTTGGTACAGGCATTTAGATAAAAGCTCAGCTGTGTGGATATAAGCTGTGTTGTAGCAGTTTACATATGCCTAAATCACAGGAATATTTAGATTAAGCTTATTGCTGACCCTATTCTAGATGATCTGGTTCAAGGTTCAGATGCAAAACATTTTATTAAAGAAACAGGTCAACAGTTAGGTGAAGATATGGCTGTAGGTGTGCACCCCTGATGCCACAACCGCCTCTGCAAAAGACAGATGTTCACCTAGCAATTTTCAACTCATTTTTATTCCACTAGATTTTATACTGAATCTTCTTCATATAAATAACGTATTTTTCTACAAACAAACTGATAAAGTAACCTGCCATAGTTAAAGTGAGTGTTGGACATCTATTTTTACTGTTTCTGCAGTAAAAATAGATTTGTGTCCATACTATACTCTAGTGTGACTTTTTAAAACTTCTAGGTCTTATAAGTATGCTTGAAAAGCATAGTTCCTTTCTCTCATTGAATCTTTCCTAATTATATGAGCACTTGCTATTGAATTCGTATTTCTCTTATAGCACACATCACGTATTTTGGTATTTCAGTGTCTTACTTTTTAAAATATTGAGGTAAAATGTACATAGAAATGCACAGATATTAAGTGTGAAATTCTATGATTTTTGACAAATGTGTATAGATTTGTAACTATGCCTCAATGAAGATATAGAACATTTGCACTTATCTGCTTGGAAATTTTCTTTGCACCCCTTCTAATCATCATTCCCACACCAAGACAGTTCTGTTCCGATTTCCATCACCATAGGTTGATTTTGCCAGTTAACCGAACTTTATTTAAATGCAATCATGGATTGCATGCTTCTATGCCTAGTTTCTTTTGCAGATCAAAATATTTTTGAGATTCATATATGTTATTGCATATGTCAGTTTATTTTTTGGACTGCTTATTTTTATTTAAGTACTGAGTAGTATTTAATGGTGTGAATGTACCACAAGTTGAATATTCATACTACTGATGGGCACTTGGATGATTTATAGTTTGCAGCTATTATGAATGAAGCTGATATAAATATTTTTGTATATGTATTTTTCTGGACATATGTTTTTACTTATGCTGGATAAACATCTAAACAAACTTTTTTTGAGTCATGGGATACATTCTTGACACCAGCTACAAACTTTATTCTAGAGTTTTTGTATAATTGTGCACATCTATCAAGAAAATATCCTATTTATATCAGTTTCTTAACAGCTCTGATATTGGCATTAACAATCTTTTAAATATTAACCGTTCTAGTAAAGGAGTGTCTCATTGTGATTTTAAATTTTTGTTTTACTGGAATTAATGATGTTGAGCACCTTTTCTAGTACTCATTGACCTTTCACATATTTTCTTTTGTGAAGTGTCTATACAAGCCGTCTGTTTTCTTCTCTTCTTTATCTTCATCTGTTTTCATATTGTTTGTCTTTTTCTTATTGAATTGTAGGAGTTCCTTATATAATCTGGATAAAAGCCCTTTGTCAGATGTACATATTGAAAGTATTTTTCCCAATTCTATGCACCACATTTTTGAATTTTACTATTGCTCATATTTTCTTAATGGAAGTTTTAATATCAATAGAATCCAATCCAGCATTCTCCAGATGTGTTTTGTTACCCTTTTAAGAAATATTTGTCTATTTCAAGGTGGTAAGGAAAACCTAGGTCTTTTTCTAGAAGCTATGCATTTAGCTTTATGTTCGATTTTCTTCTTCTTAAATAAATTTTCAGGTATGGTGTGAGGTAGCAGTCAAATGTATTTCTTTCCATATATTTATTTTGGTACATCAGCCTCATTTATTGAAAAGATTTTCTCAGCGTATTGTCTTGGCAACTGAGAGAAATCATTTGACAATATATATGTGAGTTTATTTCTGAATTTTTCTGTTATGATTTATTAATCTATTTTAAAATCAATAAAATACTTGTTTGATAGATGTGGTTTTACATGAAGTCTTTAAATATGATAGAATGTGTTCTCCAACTTTGTGCATTTTGAAGAATCTTGGATTCTTTTTGCATCTTCATATTAATCTGTACACCATGCTTGTCTATTTCTACAAAACATCTTTATAAGTTTTATTTTGAATATATTGAATATATGAATTGACATTTTAACAATGTTGAGTCTTCCAATCAATGAATAGAGTATGCTTTTCCATGTATTTAGTTTTTTAAAAAAATTATGAGTTACTTTGTAGGTTTTGGACAGAAATCCTGATAAGTTATTCATAAATGGCTCATGTTTTCTGATATTACTGGAAATGACATTTAAAAATTTATTATTCAATTGTTTGTTGATAATATGTAAAAATATATTTAAAAATTGTGGATGTATAGATTACAGTCTTGTTAAGTTTACTTACTAGTTTTGGTAGTTCTATAGATTTCTTAGGATGTTCTAAGTAGCTAATTATGTAATCTGCTATAGAGACTATTTTAATTCTCTTTCATATGTACTTGTCTGTTATTTCTTTATCTTGCTTTACTTTCCTGGTTAGGACTTCCAAGACAATGTTTATTAGAAGAGGCAAGAGCAGAAATTCTTGAATTGGTTGAGTTTTGAATGTTGCTCCAACTTTACATATCTGAGAAAGAGCTCATTTCATGTGTTAGTAGAACTTATTTATAGATTACTTGGTTTGTTAATTTTTTTTAATGTTTTTTTTCAACTTAGTTCAGGGGTACATGTGCAGGATATGCAAGTTTGTTACATAAGTAAGCATGTGTTATGGTGGTTTGCTGCACAGATAATCCCATCACCTTAGTATTAAGCCCAGCATTCATTAGCTATTCTTCCTGATGCTCTCTCTCCTCCTACCCCAGCCCAGACAGGCCCTAGTGTGTGTTACTCCAGTGTAATACCATTATTCAACTATCCTTTATGCTATTGTCATATTACCATGTGTGTTACAAATTTCATAACATGCTATTGTCTTAGTCTATTTGAACTTCTATAACGAAATACCTTAAACTAGGTAGCTAATAAATAACATAAATTTATTTCTCACTCTTCTGGAGGATGGGAAGTCAAAGATCAAGGCGCTGGTAGATTTCCTGTCTGGTGAGGGCCTGCTTCTCCTATATGACACTCGGTAGAAGGGACAAACAAGCTCTCTGGCCTCTTTTGTAAGACACTAATCCTGTTAATGGTGGCCCTACCCTCATGACCTAATCACCTACTAAAAGCCCCACCTCTTAATGCTATTACACTAGGGATTAGGTTTCGACATATAATTTTTTGGAGGGTTGGGGGAATGGACATGCAGACCACAGCAGTTATTTTGTGCTTTAAACAAATATTTCAGTTAAGAGAATATATGCTCACATATTTATCATTTTTTCCTCTATAAATTCAAATTTTTTCTGGGTTTTATTTTAAAAGGAACTGAGGAACTATTGAATATTTTAACGCAGGCCAGGTGGCAATGACTTTCTCAACTTTCACTTATTTATAATATAAACATATGAGCCTAAAAATGCATACAATGGACCAATTCTATAAGTTTACACGTAATTAATATTTTTTCTGAAGTCCTTGAAACTATTCACCTTAACTGTTTCAAAGTTCTTTTCTATAGTCTGTTTTTATTTATTTGTTTTCCTTCTTGATTTGGCATTGCTTTTCTCTTCTTTTTCTCACACGCAGTAATTATTATATAATGGCCATTGCCAAAGCTATGTTGTAAGTAGTCTGAATTATGTCATCTTCTTTGAAAAGTTTTTGAACTTTGTTCTGAAAAAGAAATTAACATCCCAGGAGCTTTTATTTTATTTTATTTTTTTCATTCTGGCAGACTTGGTTTTACTCTTTATAAGAGCAAATATATTTTTCTTTTGTCTTTATTACTAATGTGTTCTATGACCTAGGAAATGACCCTTACTTCTAAATTCAAACCTTTTCATGTCCCAACTAAATGCACAAGGTGCTCATTAGGGTCTCTTTATTCTTGCAGAGCTGAAACTCCAGTAATTTCCAACACCGTGAGACCTCTGGTATCTTTTTCAGTCTTTATCTCTGAGTATTACTCTGCTGGTTTTCATAGTATTTACTTACATATTTGAAACCCAGACATTGGCAAAAGACATGTCACTAACCCCTCCGAAGTCTTCCATGCTTCTTACTCCTAGCAACTTTCCCTTCTCTAAAATCTTGCATTCAAATTCCAGTAAGTTCAATGTTTTCTTCCTTCACTCAAGAAGATTGTGATTATTTGGGGGGCTCTATTCCTCTTCTGTTGTAGAAAAGCAGGATGTTAGAAAACTAGGATGACTGTTTGCTTTTGTGTCTCTCAAGATTCAGATAGTCAGAACTGTCTGATGTGAAATACCTAAAAAGAGTTATCTTATACACTGTGTTCATGTTTACAGTTAGTGGGTGTGTACATCCAATATAAATTATTTCATCAAAGCCAGATTTGTTCATTAGTGGTTTCTTACAGTTTTATCTTGATTTACTTTTGGCTTCATAGTTATAATATAAACTTTTTACCAAATGGGCATGCATTTTAGATATTTGTAAAAAATATTTTCCAAACAACAGGTGCTTAATAAATAGAAGCCCGGCATATTAGACAAAAGTCAAACGACTTTTGCTGTTCTTTGTCCAAGAGACTGTCTCAGACCCCTGAGCTTTAGCTTTTCAATACAGATTTTTAAACCACATGTAGGAGTCTTTGTTACTATAAAACATTTCTTTGTTTTGTTCCCTCTTGCCTTAGTATCTTGACAATTTCTAGTATAATATTCCTACTTGCCTCTTTAGTCCACACGTCTCTCCACAGGGACAGATCGACTCTTCACTTGGCATATCAAGTGATTACTGAAATGTACATTTTTTCAGGGTAACTACATTTTAGTGGGGATTATCAGAGAGAATAAGAATATTAACCTTTATCCCTTGCATTTTTTGTTAGTCCTATAATAATATAGAGAGTTAGATTGTATTGTTCCTCTTTTGCAAAGACAATAATAAATCACAATAAATAATTTTCCTGGGAGATAGATACTGAACTGTTGGCACCTATCTTTTCCAACCCCCTCAACTGAATTTATTTAATTTCATCCGAACCTTAGTAATGTTATTTTAAAATATAAATAATACTACCAGCCTTATGGCGTGTTTTAGAGCATTAAACATTATAATAAGTGCAAAGTTTCAGTCACATATTTGATTAGTTTCCTCCTTTCTAGAAAATTTTCTTGAGTGCCCAGTATATGCGTAAAGTGAGATTTGAATTGGTATTTCATCAGTGCCTCTTAATTTATAGCCTGCATTCTTTGCAAAGTACAATTAAAATTTTTTTTTCAGGTAATTTTTAAATGTTAGCATAGGATTAATTTTCTTGACTATCATTCTCTGAGTCATTCAACACATTTTTTGGTAGTCACTCCAATTGAGTTAAAGGCTTTTCAGTTTCATTGGGTAAAATCACTATAATTCCAAACACCATTATTAATAGACACTTTAAACACATTTATCAACTTTTTAACATATTGAGCCTGGTATCATTGTAAAAGAAGAGTCAGTTTCAAAGTTTAACAATTTTTGAATCTGTGACCACTATTTACATCTTACATCTATGCTCTTAAAAAATGGCAACCAAATTAAATGAAAGATTTATTATAAGGTCACTGTCATTGTATACATGTATTTCCATGTAACCTATGATAACTATTTCTTGTGTTCACTACCTCTGACTGTTTTAAGCGAAAGCACACAAGGAACGTGTTAAAGGTCAGCTCAATATTGCTATGGAGTATAATAACATTTGTACCTTAAAGAATGTCTAACATTGCAACTGATTTTTTTCTAGAACTTTAGAACCTTTTTCATTATTCTAATATTACAGCCCTATTTGCTGAATGAAAGAATGAGTGAATAAATTGCATAGCTTCTTATTCTGCAAAAGCGTGATAAATTGTAATTGAGGAGAGTCCACTTGTTCTACCAGCTTTGAGTTAATATAGATCTGACTCTGCTACTTACATAATCATAATTATATGATCATAGTTCCCAGGAATTGTATCTATGTGAAATTATAAATAATAGTATTTTGGTGTAAAAATTTAGATTTTAGCCCAGAAAATAATATTAACAAATGAAGAAACCTATTAACCACTGCATTTAAAACTTCACGTTTAAAGAAATGATCTATTAGTAGATTAACATATTTTGCTGAAATGTGAGAAGGGCCACATAGTTTTCCAACGGTGTTATTTTAGACAACACATATGAGAAAATCTGTGACAAAAAGGACAGCAAAATTACAAGTAAATTAGAAAACTACTTGTGAGCTCAGAAGCACATATCACATACCTGACTCAGGATTAACTGTCTGTACTTTTTATGAAAATAATTGTTATCTTTTGTAGCCTCAGAAAATTGTGTTAGATAATGTTTTTGCATTCCTGTTTAGTTTCTAAAACTTCCATGACTCAGAGAACACTTTCTCTATGCACTGTGAGCTACTTTGGATTATACAACTAACCAAATGGAGTTTGAAAGTATAATGAATTAGGTTTTCTCAGTTAGTGATATTCATTCTAAAATTTGCTTCTATTAATTTCTACTCAGTATCCCTTTCATATTCACCCAGAGATCATTTCTTAAAGTTCTAGAAGAAGGGGGCCCAGGTAAAAATTCATGATTTAGCTTAATAAAATATTCTTCAAATTTATCCTATGCATAAATAACATGCATAATTTTTGAGTTAACACCTGTTGGATTTTTTAAAATAAAACTAAGCCTAGAATTTAGCCTTTTATGATTTATAATGAGTCTAGGTCATTCCACTGCTAATTCTTACCTCTAAAGCATCAGTGCCTTTTGCTATCTGCTCCTTGGGATTCATTTATTAAGAGGCTGAGATGTGAACATCTGTCCATGTTCCAACAGAACAAATCATTCCAAATAACCTTTCTAACCCAAAGTTCAATGGATGAGGCAGACCATGATTTATATTTGAGGAATTTTGTTTTGTTTTTGCAACAAAAGCCATTCTCTTACTGTACTCTCAACAACTGCTTGTATTGCATTAATCAGACCTTAATTAACAAGGAAGAAAGGTGATAATTTACATTTATTTCAGATTGACACATTGTACTTTATTTAGCAAATGAGACCTGTCAGGCACTGCCAGTGACGCTTAGATTGAAGACAGAGTGTCGAAAATGTCTTCCACCTGCCTGTGCCTTTGTAGGAGGGAGCTTTCAGTATGTTTACACAGGGATCATTAGACATACCTCATGCTAAGCTTTCATGAATCTTTGAATAAGAAATGCTCAAAGGTCATCAGGTATGAAATATTTTATAATAACACAGTGCCATAAGGCATGGGAAACTGTGATTTATTCTCCAAAGTAAACTCAAAGAGGATAAAGGAAAGAGAACTGCATAGGACTCAAAATAACTTCAGATGTATCAAAAACAGAAGAGAGGAGAGTTGAAGCTATGAGAATGGAAGCTGAGGAAAAGTTTATTTACTCAGCATCATTGTGCAATTTAAAGTAAGAGATGGAGGATGGAAGTAAATAGATGACCACTGTAACTGATCATCAACTTCTGAGAAAGAACAATAAGTGACTATCAAATGTCAGGAAGAGAGGAGAATTTAGGAATTAAGAAAAACAGTCTTCTATGGGATGAAAACTGTTAAAGAAGATAAATAATTTCTCCCATTCTTTCTTTTGATTGGGCATATAGGTAAAGGTTGAATTTGAAATACAAGTTTAAGATAATTGAAAAGAGGCATATAGTTAAAGCCCATCTTCTGCTTTCATAAGCTTATTTTCATGACTTTTATTAGCATATATTTCAGACCACAGTTTAAGGCGGGCAGTGAGGGGAAGTCTTATAGGCTCCCTTCTTGCATGTCTGATGAGCCTGGATGCTTGAGCATCACCCAGAGCATACTGTGCCCATGCAGGCATCCACGTCTTTGCTCATGTGGTCTCCTCTGTTGAAAGGACCACTCCATCCACTCGATATGGAAATTCTGTTATAAGCTTTAAAGTGTGTCTTGGATCTTCCCTCCTCTCTGGAGGAAGTACTAGTACCATTGCACTCCCAGGGTACTTTAAGTTATACTTATCCCACTGCTTATACACCTCTGCTTACCTGTAATTCCTATTCATCTTTATTTCCCCATCACTTAGTGGAATGTCTAGTGCAAGGAAAAAATTTTGGTAGTTGCTAGTCAAATTAGGTTAAATTTTTAATGAAAATTCATATTTTTGTAGCCAGTAAATAGTATCATTTTAGGGTGAAATCTTGTGTATTTGCTCTTTTAACTGTAGTAATTAACTGGTGCAGGGATATGCATGTCTACCATGGAGTGTGCATTGTGACACTATTTATATAGTTTATGTGATGTGTATAAGTTTAAAATATTAATGCATGTAAACAGTATATTCTCAAAAATTCACCCCCATTTATACAGTTTTTGAAATGTATAGACTCTCTTCCTTTTTAAAATTAGTTTACATTTTCATTGACATAAATCATTAAAGAAATTAAACTTTTTATTCACTCAAACCATAGTTTAAATGCTGATTTTTCTCTTTTATAATATAAAAACTAACATATATTACTTTTGGTAAACTTTTTAAAGTTTTATTTTCTTTGTCTAGAGATTAAAAGTTAATAACACCTACCTCATTTTTTTTAATTTCAAAAGGTAAAATAGATCCTCAAAGTCTCTAGCAAATTTTAATTATCTGATTAAATGTTTACTATCTTCTCATCACCTTTAATTAATACTCTGGCAAGCACACTAATTTATAGGTCAAGGGGCTGAAATTTCCATCAATTAATGATGTTGAACAATCCTCTTAACCACTGTTAAACTCAGTTACCTCATTTAAAAGTATGAGTAATTTTGTTGAAATAGTAGCTGCCATTCTATGAAAGTGAAATAAAAGTTCTTTTGAGGAGAGGGAAATTTGTTTGATATATGCTGTTGTTAAAATTATACAGCCAAATGTAGATGGAAAATATGTTATAAGTCATGATAGGATCCATGATACCAAATCTGCATAATCTCACAACACAGCACAGAATTAATAACGATGTGTCTTGAAGTGGAAGATGTTTCTTATTGCTGAAGATCTGTGTAAAAAGGACATTAAGTTTTATTACTTTAGGTATGCCAAAGAAAGCATATTATGCATGGATTAGAGTTTCAAATTCTGTTTTGTGTGTGACTCAATAGGAATTAGAAAATTCTCATTATTATGAATATCTTGTTTTATGGTTGTTCAATGTCAGAGCTGAAGTGGAAAGTAGGTTCCTGTCCATTTCCATGTCTTAAACTATTTCCTTTAAGGTAATAATTTTCAGATTTAAGAATTCATTTTCAAATTCTCTTGCAAATTTTGAGGTCTATTTTCCAGTTGCTTGCTGATACCTTTACAGAGATTTTTCTGCTAAACACAATACAGGCATACCTTGGAGATATTGCAGGTTCACTTCCAGACAATTGTACTAAAACAGTTATCACAATAAGGCAAGTCACACATATTTTTGGGTTTCTCAGTGCATATAAAAGTTATGTTTACACTTTGCTCTATTAAGTGTGTGATAGTATTATGTATAAAAAACAATGTGCATACCTTAACTTGAAAAGATTTAATTACTATGAAAACGTTATCAATTATTTGAGCCTTCACCGAGTTGTAATCTCTTTGCCAGTGGAGGGTCTTATCACAATGTTAATAGCTGCTGACTGAATAGAGTGGTTGTTGAAAGCTGGTGTGGCTGTGACAATTTCTTAAAATAAGACAACAATGAAGTTTGCTGCATTTATGACTCGTTTACAAAATACTTCTCTGTAGCACATGATGCTTTTTGAGAGCATTTTACTCACAGAAATTCTTTCAAGATTGGAATCAGTCCTCTCAAATCCTGCCACTGCTTTGTTAACAAAGTTCATGTAATATTCTAAATCCTTTGTTGTCATTTCAACAATGTTCACGGCATCTTCATCAGGAGTTGATTCCATTTCAAGAAACCACTTTATTTTCTCATCTATAAGAAGCAACTCCTCCTTTTTTATAGTTTTGTCATGAAATAACTTGTCTTAATGTTTATGTTTTGACTTCCTCCCATAAATCACTAATGCTCTTAATGGATTCTACAATGGTGAATCCTTTCCAGAAGGTTTTCAACTTAGTTGCCCAGATCTATCAGAAGAATGATTACCTGTGGCAGCTCTAGCCTTATGAAATTTATCTCATAAATAATAAGACTTGAAATTCAAAGTTACTCCTGGATCCATGGACTACAGAATAGATATTGTGTTAGTGCATAAAAACATTACTGTCCATGTACATATTCATCAGAGCTCTTGAGTAACCAGGCCAGGTGCATTGTCAATGAGCAGTGATATTTTGAAAGGGATAGATAATATTTTCTGAGCAGTAGGTCTCAAAAGTAGGCTTAAAATATTTAGTAAACCATGCAGTAAATAGATGTGCTAATCCAGTTTTGTTGTTCCCCCTATAGAGCACAGGTAGAGTAGATTTAGCGTAATTATTTAGGGCTCTATGATTTCCAGGATGGTAAGTGAGCACTGGCTTCAACTTTAAGTCAGCAGATACATTAGCTCCTAACAAGTCTTTTGAAACCAAGCATTGATTCCTTCTCTCTAGCTATAGAAAGCCTTATATGGCATCATCTTCCAATACAAGGTTGTTTTGTCTACATTAAAAATCTGTTATTTAGTGTAACCACCTTTGTCAATGATCTAGATCTTCTGGATAACTTGCTGCTGCTGCTACATCAGCACTTGCTGCTTCCCCTAGAACTTTTATGTTATGAAGAGAGCATCTTTCCTTAAACTTCATGACTGAACTCTGCTAGCTTCAAATTGTCTTATGCAGCTTTGTCATCTCTATCAGCCTTCATAGAATTAAAAACTGAAGGCCTTCTCTGAATTAGGCCTTGGCTTAAGGGGATGTTGTGGCTGGTTTGATCTTCAACCCAGACAAGAAAAACTTTCTCAGTATGACCAATAGGGCTGTTTCATATTTTTTTATCATCTGTGTATTCACTGGAGCATCACTTTTAATTTTCTTCAAGAACTTTTTATTGCATCCAGAGCATTGCTAATTTTTGATGTTGGGAGCTTAGATTTCAGCCTTTTTCAGCTTTGACAGGATTTCCTCACTAAGCTTATCATTTCTAGATTTTGATTTAAGCGAGAGATATGTAAGTAACAGTCTTCTTTTCACTTGAAAAATTAGAGACCATTGTAGGGTTATAAACTGGCATAATTTCAACATTATTATTTCTCACAGAATAGGGAGGTTCAAGGAGAAGAAGAGATGGGGCAAAGTTTGGTTAGTGGAACAGTAAGAACACACATATTTATCAATTAAGTTATTTATCTTATATGGGCACAGTTACTGGTGCCCTAAAAACAATTGAAATAGTTAAATCAAAAATCACTGATTACAGATCACCATAACAGATTTAGAAGTAATAAAAAAGTTTAAATATTGTGACTGTTAGCAAAATATGACATAAAGACATGAAGTGGGCATATGATGTTGGAAAAAAATGCCCCCAATAGACTTGTTCCATGCAGTGCTGTTACAAGCCCTCAATATCTGTAAAGTGCAATATAGCGAAGCTCAATGAACAATGTGTTAAACATTCTGTCAAGGTATCCTCCTGCCCCCTATCTCGTTGTTGTTCTGTATACTCATTTCCTATTCTCTTGGTTACAAATTTCTTCTAAAATTTGTTTCATTTCATTCTATTTCCAAAATCCATAGTATCTCTTTCTGGAATGTTGATTGCAGGCCTCTGTTTTATACTCAATGCCTACACGGTTGTCGATGATTATAACATATACTTGCTACCTCTGGACCTTCACTAAAAATATCCTTTCCACATAACTTATTCATAGAAATATTTCCCAAAACTATAAGCCTCACTGTGGCTTTCCATTGCTTAGAGGATTACCTTTAATTTCTTCAGTCCAGTACACAAGACGGTGCAAAAATAGTCTAGTAATTTCTGCTTCTGAAAGTTTAGAAAATACTTCCCATAGAGCATATCTAGGGTGTCTGGACAACATATAAGGTGTATATTTTTGGGAACCTCAGAGAGATAACAACATGTTAAAGAATTCCTGAGCCTTTCTTGGAAGAAGACAAAAATCCAGGGAGATGAGCCTGGAACGTGTCTTGGAAATACATTCATATTGTAGCAAAAAGTTATGCTGTTTGAGAGTCTGAACAGTACTTTTGACAGACCCATGAGTATATAAGCACAGAGTTGGAATTCAGGGCCTAATATGGTTCTACTAACACATCTGTGCTTTGAGGAGGAATTCCAAAGAGCTTTTCCACAGAAATAAGTCTCAATGATAAGAAGGCAAGTCCTCAAAGAGTGCAATTATTGTGTGATTGAAATTCAACTAAAGTGAGCTCAGACTCTTGTTGTCCTCAGAAGCCTGGCAATTGCAAATGTTAGTCATGTGTAGAGGAAGAAGATATCTTTATGGTCCTCAAACTATTTCAGCAAATAATTTTTTAAGCATAATTTCTGAGATCCAATAAAACATGACAAGAAATATAAGTAGATTAAACAACTTGACTAACAAGGAAGCAAGAGAGAAAATAGGGATTCAGACAGTGAATATACTGACACAAGCATTAAAATTCTATGTAGTCGTGTACTATATAAAGACATTTTGGTCAACAGTGGATCACATGTACAATGGTGGTCCCATAAGATTATAACAGAACTAAAATATTTCTATTGCCTAGTGATGTAGATCTTTCAGTGAGACAAGATGTGGAGGTAGAATTCAGTGATATTGATGGTTCTAGCCCTGTGTAGGCATAGGCTAATGTGTGTGTTTGTGTCTTAGTTTTTAGCAAACATTTTTAAAAGAATAAAATTTAAAAAAAAATTAAAAATAGAGAAAAGTCTTACAGAATAAGATATACAGAAAGAAAACATTTTTTTACAGCTGTACAACATGTTTGTGTTTTGTGTTACTGTAAGAGTCAAAAGTTTTAAAAAAAGTTTATAAAGTAAAAAAATTACAGTTGCTAAGGTTAATTTATTGAAAAAAGAGAAGTACTTTTTCAATTTAGTGTAGCCTAAGTGTATGGTGTTTATAGAGTTTACAGAAGTTTACAGTCATGCCCTAGACCTTCATATTCACTCACCTCTCTCTCAGTGACTTGCCCAGAGCAACTTCCCGTCCTGCAACTCCATTCATGTTAAGTGCACTGTAAGTGTATTACTTTTTAAATCTATTATACCCTATTTTTAGTGTAAGTTTTCTATGTTTAGATTCACAAAATCATACAATTGTGTTACAATTGCTTACAGTATTCAGTAGAGTAATTTGCAATATAGCTTATAAAATATAGTCCATACAATAAAACCTAGGGGTATAGTATATTCCATTTAGGGTTTGTGTAAGTACACTCCTTAATGTTTGCTCAAAAACAGAATTGCATCGTGATGCATTTCTCAGAATGCATTCCTGTCATTAAGCAATTCATGACTGTACATGGAGATTATATTCAAGGAGATTAAAAATAACAAGATAAATAATTCTGATAAAGAACTAAAAGCTACAAAAAGAACATGAAAATGTAAAACAATGTAAAATATAGTTTATAATATTAAAGATAGTTGAGTTTAACAAGTAGATGTTTGTTCAAAAATAAATGAGTTATCCACAGTGAAGTCAAAAATAGATTAAAAATATCAAAATAGATATGACATTTTTAGAATATAAATGAGTAAATATCATTAGAATATACATGAATATAATTGAGTATAAAGTTCTCAATTATATATAAGCTATTGAAATCTCAAAAATAGAGAAGAAAAAGAATGGGGGAAAATTCTATATACAGAAGTAATGTTTGGAAATTTTCTCATACTTTTGAAATCATTCAGCCATACATTCAAATGGTCTTATAAACCCCATGCTTTATAGCCCATGGGTTAAATATCAAATCATAATGGATAGAAGAAGGTATTTTTTAACTAAAGAATGATAAAAATTCCACAAATAAAACTTTGCATGGTAAAGAAAAAATCATACTTAGAAAGTTTCTTATAGGCTTAAGTGTACATATTAAAGAACAAAAAGGCTGACAATTTTAGTAACTAAACATCTTCAAGAAATTAGAAAAATAACAGTAAACTATAATATATCTAAAGAAAGCTGGAATAGAGGACATAGAACAAAAAGTAGAATCACAAAACAAAAAATGGAGAGGATCAGCAAAGAAAAATATATTTTAAAATAGTAATATAATTGGTAAATTGCTGGCAAGCTAAATTAAGAAAAAGGAAAGAAAATACAAAGAGCCTAAGCATAAAAAGATAACACTACTAGACAACTGAAGACTCAAAAAAGATAGCCAAAAGATATTATGGACAACTTTATGACCACTTCTTGAAAGTGTTACAGAAATGAAAAAAATTCTTAATAGACTAAAACTGTGGAAACTTATATAAAAGTAGAAAATCAAAATAATTCTATAACAATGAAATTGAATATGTAATTAACCTTTCCACATACACTTTACACATATATTTTTATATACACATATATTTTCACATAGCAACAGCAAGAAATTGGAAAAGGAAATAAAAAGGATATGTTTTAATAGTATAAATAACATTAAATGTATTGGAATAAATTGAATGAAATATATGCAAGACCTCAACAAAGAAAATTGTAAAAATAAGTTGAAAGTAAAATATGCCTTAATAAATGTAATAAATGTCATGTTCATGACTTGGAAGATTAAATATTGAAAAGTCTAAATTATCCCAATCCAATTCTAACAGTTTTTGTTTTTCCTTTGTAGAAATTATTTATAAAATTTATGTAGAAACGAAAGGTTCAAAAATAGCAAAGACACTTGAAGAACAGGTAGGAAGGACTTGTTCTACCAGCTATTGATCTATTATATTATTACTCTAATTAAGATGTCAAGATTGTCATCGATATTGAAAAATAGATCAGAAACAATGAATTAAAAATCCAGGTAAGACCCATATTTTTGTGGACAATATTGATTATAGAGTTGGCACTGCAAAACAATATAAAAACATGAGTCTTTTATAGAAATTGTGTTAGTGCATTGGCATTTCTATACCAAAACAATGAAATCTGACACCTAAGACATGTAACTCATTTCCCTGTAATACTTAATTTTCCCCTGGTTTAACCTGTCTTAACCTGTCTTGGCCATATCTTGTTGATGAGGCAAACTACTTACATAAACAATAGCTCCTCCATAAGCTATAAGCTGGCCACAGGTTTTTAGAGTCAGCTCTTCAATATTTGGTTATATTTTTTTCTCTCAGGTTTTTGAAATTTAACTACAAGAATATGTCAGTTAGCAAGTGCTTTGCTCCTAATTATACTCCATTAATTAACTCCTGGAAAGAAAACTTAATCTGGTTCAATTTAAAAGTTGTTTTTCTACTCATGTTCCATATATAGATGCCTCAAAATTTCTAAAGTGTAAATTGGCATAATGCTGTAATTCTTTTGGTAGGATTTATATCAATTTTCTTTAGACTCAATCTTAATTACATTTGAATACCAAAATCTATATTTTGTTTCTAATTGTAGCAGAAAGATTTACCTAAGTTAAAATATATCTGATCATTAAAAATATGTATGGAATTCAAATAGAAATTTTAATTTAATTGCTTTCTTATTTTTAAAAATATAAATATTACAAGTTCAGATGCCTAAAAATGGTTAAACCAGAAAGTTCAACACAAAGAAATGAAAGATAAAACAGTTGAATAATTGAACTCACAATAAACTGGGGGTGTTTAATATAAATGCCTTAGGTAATATGCCATACACATTTGAAAAATGAAAAATGATAACAAGGTCTGAAGTTTCCAGTTACAGAAGCATTAAAATATGAAGCCATTAGTCACAATGAATCATATTCCTATTTTGTCTTCATATTGAAGTATTCAGTATATTCTAGTAATTCAATATTTATCTTACATTTAATAATCTTCAGGAAATTACCAACATAATCTTTGCAATGTACCAATTTCTCTTTCACCTCTATGTTTCACTTCTTAAATTCTGAATATTAAGTAACCAAGTCATTATTATTTTGTAAATGCTTTCATTATTTGTTATTCAATAAACAAGTCTTGTTTACTATTCTAAAATATTAGCACTTCAGTAAGATTTAAATGTTCCATCTTAATTGATTCAAAAGGTCTTCTAGCCACCCCCCACCCATTTCTAAAGTGCCTTTTTGCCAACTATGGGTAGATCTTATTCCATTTTAATTCTTGGCCCTAAAATTTCTAATTAGCAGAGTATTGCATGGTATTTGAGTGCTGCTGATTAGCGTCTAAGAGACTATACCCAATAACATTCCCAGTGTGTATTAAATCAATCCAAATTTTGATAGATTATTCTTTTCTTATTTTACAGAAATCAGGCATTTTTCCATACTAATTTGGTCTCAGTGAGAACAACGTAATTGTCATTCATCTCCCTGTAGAAGTTACATATTTCTAAAGTTGTTCAAATCTACTGAAAGCCAGCTCACCACTAGGAATTAAATTAAAATTGACCCACAGACATACGACATTAAGTTTGCTGAGATGATTTAAATCAGTGGGCCATAAAATAAAAAGTGTATGCTCCCCAAACCAAAGCCTCTCCTTCAAAACATATTATTGTTTTTGTTGTTGCTGTTGTTTTCTCATTATGTCACAGTTCTTAAGTGGTAGAAAAGCAAGTTGATAGGAATCACTTTATCTTGTAGTTTCATTTTTATACCACAGAGCTTCAGTTTCCTTCTAGGCAAAACTCATCAGTGTGGTAACAGATGCATCTTTTTCTGCCCTAGGATCTTAGAATCAATGGGATTATCAAGATGGAGATTACCTTAGCAATGAGTGAGCACTATTTTGTGCATAAAGGCATTGAGATTCATATAAGAATTGACTTGAGGTCCGCTGTCTAGTTACTTTAATATATAAAGGTTTATTCTAGCTAATCTGTGCCATTTCCAATCAGCTCTTTGTTTTTCCTTGTTTTCTCTTATACATTTGCTTTTCTCACACCTAGGTAAAAAAAACTGCTTTTTTGGGTAATGTAGCAGTTCTCCTTATGTCTGCCTCATCCATACTTTCTCCAACAACATGTGCTGAGTGGACAGTTGAAAGTGTGAGGCTGACCTAGGCTCCAGTTTATTGGTCTAAAGTTGAGCAGCTAAGTCAAAATGAATCAGTCACAATCTCTATGGTGTGAATTAGAAAATGTGAGATGGGGACTTTTAAAACATACCAACTCATCAGGCCCTTCTAGAGATCAATTAAAGCAGGAATCACAGGGTGAGGACCACACTGTAACTCTCCACTTGTTTCTCATGATCAGGATTTGGAGCCATTGATCCAGATTATAGTTATTTTATACCTATTTTCGTAGGCTGTCTACATTCTGGTTGCATATATGTGAATTTGTGTGTATATTCCTATTATGTACTTATAGACCTGTGGTCACATTCATGTATATTACTCCAAAAGCATAATCTTTGGCCCTTACCTCAATTTAAACAATTCTACAATATCTTTCACTAGCCTGAATAAACAGTTTTGATTTAGTGTTCATGTTCCTCCAGCCTTCAGTAATCTTTATTCTACCATAGTACTCCATATAATATTGTCATGTGTCAACTAAATGCTAATTTTTAAAAAATTATGTTTCTGTTGTATAAAATATAATTAGAAATCCAAATAGTAAATTAGTCCTTAAAATAAGGCATAAATAATTTGTCATGTATAAAACTTTTCTGACAAAAATATATCTCTATAAAATGATAAGCACTATTTTGATTCATTGGTTAAATTGACCTTTCCTTTAATTAACTTTTTCTATATTAAATTTATTAAAAATACTCCAGAATTTAATTAATGTTTAACATGGAAAATTGTGTTTGGTAATTGACTTAATTTTTTTACTAATTGGTTACATATTAAATCCTCGTTTTCATAGAACACTGCTCATTACTAAGAATAATAATTCTAGTCAAGAAAATATTCATCACTTTGGTAGAAGTTTTTTTCCTAAATTAATAACACAAAAGTTAATTTTTATTGAATTGCTTCTGGTTAGGGATATTAACTTAATCAGGCAAACTTCTTATCTTCTCTAGCTTACAGTTTAATGCAGTGGTTTGTAATATATCACACAATGCAGTAAGCATTCTACACATATACATGTTTGTGTGTGCATGTGTGTATATATACACACATATACATATTTACACAAGTGTTTTATTTGAACAAAAATAATTACCATTCATAAATGCCCATTGGTTAATTGCTTAATAATCACATTTAGTGACTCAAAGTAAAACACTTGCGCATTGTGTGTTACAATATTAAGAGGTAAGTTCTAACCAAATCCTATGCTGACGAGGAACACCTTCCTTGATGAACTCTAATAAGACCTACAAAAATAATAATTCAAACACCAATTATTCATGTTTTATAGAAGTGTTTGCCCATACATAGCCTGGGTAATAATCAACCTAAATGTTTATATTGTTAAAGGCATGTCAGTCCTAACTAAGGAGACAGTTCTCTAATCTTATGTCACTATATATATAGAAATGATGCATTTTAGTCTATTTATGAAAATATTGTTAGCTTCATATTAATTTAATAAACCTATAGTCTTTTAAAATATTGTAAGTTTATATTTTCACTGAGAACTCTTACTGATTCCAAGTTTTTATTTGTGAGGTTTCTTATAGTTTGATTAAAATAATTTGTTACAACCTGTCACATTCAGTTCTTCCATGATCCACCACAAATAGAAGTTCTCACCATCTCAAATGTAATGGTGCAGATAAATTGTAAATATAATTATGATATGCACTTATATAAGGATAGGAGAAAAAATTCCAGTCTTTTATTTGTGTACCATGTCCTTTAAGATTATATCTAGTATTGCAGCTTGGGCCCCTTGACTGTCACTTCATTGCCAGGAAATTTTTGGCAGTGCTTTGAACTATTTTCATCAAAGACAGAAGAGTGTGGTGACATGGGAGTTAAGAGACTAGATAGTCTCAATAAGAAGGGTGTGATCCAGTGAACTAGGCAACTTGAAAAGTACAGTAAGCTATGAATTAAAAACTTCTATTAGTTTTGGCAACTTGAAAGGTATTTTTGAATTTATGGAAAGCAATATTTTATGAACTCAGACAGTAAAAGCCAAATTGCCACAAAGTGAGGAGTAATAGGGTACAGGGTACAGTCAATTGTAGACAGGGTATCAATGCTGAGGACTTGTGTTGAACCACTGACCTTTGTGGCTGGAAATGTCATCAGAAATATTATGTTAAAGGAAAAATCTGCATGACAGCTCTGGATCACAAAATGGAAAGCCAGGTGGAGTCTGGCCACGGGCGGCATTGAGAAGAGTAAGGTTGTTGAGACTTGGGGACCAGCGTAGGGTTAAAATAGAGACACAACGGACCTTGATGCTTCTTGAAGTATTTGTACTTGTTCTATGATCTTAAGTCTTCAATATTAAAATAAATTGGTTTGTCTAGTTCTAGTTCTATGTAACGTTCAGAGTTAAAATGACTAGCAAAGCCTCTTAAGTATATCAAAATCCAAAATAGAACTCAGACAAAATCTTCTCTTGCTCCAGGAATAGGCTTTTAAACTAACACTCAGTTACCTCATCACCCTTAGGGAAGTTTTGAGTTGAATAATTTTGAAAATCCAGAAGATAGCCTCACCTAAACTGAGTTGTTTTTATTTTTTATTTTTTATTTTTTTGAGGGGTGGTAAGATAGTAAAAAAATGTCTCCGGAAATCCTGAGTTTGGCTAGCATAGTGTAGTGAATATGTTTCTTCGTAATGTTGTGAATTTCAAAGTAAAAAAAAACAAATGCATGCCCTAAATTACTTTCAATTTTGAATAAGTTCTTTGAGACAGTCTCACTCTCACTCTGTCGCCCAGGCTGGAGTGCAGTGGCCTGATCTCGGCTCACTGCAACTTCTGCCTCCCTGGTTGAAGCAATTCTTCTGCCTCAGCCTCCTGAGTATCTGGATCTACAGGCGCGTGCCACCATTCCTGGCTAAATTTTGTATTTTTAGTAGAGAAGGGGTTTCACCATATTAACCAGGCTGCTCTCAAACTCCTGACTTTGTGATTCACGCGTCTCAGTCCCCCAAAATGCTGAGATTACAGGTGTGAGCCACTGCATTTGGCTGAATAACTTCTTATATACTTTTAAAAAAATTCTTCTAATTGTTACTGTGGACAGTTCTTATGACCCTGGAAACTGAGTGAAATGTTCATTGTGGAATTGCCTGCATTTTCATGAAATTTCTTCAACTATGTTTTTAGAACAGTAATTTTATAATAGTAATTTGTCAATAAATTTGTGTTGATTAATCACCTGATTTCTAAATTATTTTCCTAACTTTTAATACCTTTTAAAACCTAAAATTTTAAAAATAATTCACATAAAACCTCAACATCCAGAACTACACATTGTTAATGTTTTGGCACTTTTGATTTCTCTATCTCCATCTTCGTATATTTTGAATTACTTGTAAGTTACAGATACTGAGAAACTTTCCTCCCTAATTCAGCATGCATCTCTTTCTAAATACAAGCCCCCCTTTTTTTTATTCCAGAATCTAGTCAAGGTTCACATATTGCTTCAAATTCTTTGTCTCTAGTTTCTTCTAACCAAGAGAGTCCCCCCGCCTCTTTGTTTTTCCTCATCTTTACTTTTTATTTTTTTTAATTATACTTTAAGTTCTAGGGTACATGTGCATAACGTGCAGGTTTGTTACATATGTATACTTGTGCCATGTTGGTGTGCTGCACCCATCAACTCGTCAGCACCCATCAATTCATCATTTATATCAGGTATAACTCCCCAATGCAATCCCTCCCCCCTCCCCCCTCCCCATGATAGGCCCTGGTATGTGATGTTCCCCTTCCCGAGTCCAAGTGAACTCATTGTTCAGTTCCCACCTATGAGTGAGAACATGCAGTGTTTGGTTTTCTGTTCTTGTGATAGTTTGCTAAGAATGATGGTTTCCAGCTGCATCCATGTCCCTACAAAGGACGCAAACTCATCCTTTTTTATGGCTGCATAGTATTCCATGGTGTATATGTGCCACATTTTCTTAATCCAGTCTGTCACAGATGGACATTTGGGTTAATTCCAAGTCTTTGCTATTGTGAATAGTGCCACAATAAACATACGTGTGCATGTGTCTTTGTAGTAGAATAATTTATAATCCTTTGGGTATATACCCAGTAGTGGGATGGCTGGGTCATATGGTACAACTAGTTCTAGATCCTTGAGGAATCGCCATACTGTTTTCCATAATGGTTGAACTAGTTTACAATCCCACCAACAGTGTAAAAGTGTTCCTATTTCTCCACATCCTCTCCAACATCTGTTGTTTTCTGATTTTTTAATGATTGCCATTCTAACTGGTGTGAGATGGTATCTCATTGTGGTTTCCAGAATCTACAAAGAACTCAAACAAATATACAAGAAAAAAACAAACAACCCCATCACAAAGTGGGCAAACGATATGAACAGACATTTCTCAAAAGAAGACATTCATACAGCCAACAGACACATGAAAAAATGCTCATCATCACTCGCCATCAGAGAAATGCAAATCTTTACTTTTTAAAGGATATGGATTAGTTGACATAAAATGTTCCGAATTTTCTTTAGGTTTTTTGATTTCTAATTAGACTGTTTTCTCTATAAGAATACTACATGAACCACGTTGTGTAGTTCTGGTTGCTTCTTACTAGTCATTAATAATGTCATGTTTATTAGACATGATGTTAAGTCACTTGGTTAGTGTAATCATTACCAAATCTCTTCAACTGTCTCACATTAAGAAATCTGAATATCTTGTCCTGATCCTCTCCACCCCCATAATATTTCATAAAATGATTTTAAAGCCCTTGCTGATTATGTATTTAAGCCATCAGTACATTAGTGGTTACAAAGTGGTGATTTTAAAATTCTGCCTTTTCTTTCACATTAATTATTTGGCAATCTCCTCTATACAAATATTTTCTTCCCACTGTCACTTTGTCCCCGACCTCCAATAATTACTTGCACAGGAAATAGCAGCCGGGGCTGGCCAAATAGAAAATGTAATGAGGGTAAAATCTTTCTCTAGCACTTGGTTTTCTTTTCTAGATATTTTTCCCCGAGGAGGTCTTCTCAAATATCCCTTCCGCTTGAGGACCCAATGCCTCTATGCATTCTCTTATTCTTTCCTAAATATTGTAGTGACTAAGACTTATTAGCTACTTTAAGACTTTAAAGAGACCATTCATTCTCTTTGGACAGAGGTTTTTCATCAGTTGGAGGTAGTAACATGTATCTTTCATTGAGCGGTAAGAATTTCAAAAGATAACAATAGAGTATGATACATGTTTAAAATTTAAGAAATTTCTATTAGCAAATGTAAAGCACTGGGAAGAGATAAGTATCAGGTTCCTTTCTGTACTACATTTTATACTGTTCTTGTGTTTTAGGAGTATTTATGATTATTTAACTAATGTTATTTATTCATAACATAATTAGTTTTTATGCTTATATACCTTTACCTCATTTTTGGCAGAGCATAAAATGTATTTTATATATATCTTATTTCAAAACATATGGTTATTGAATAGAAGAAATTACCACATAAAATAAACTCTTGCATAAAGTTGCACGTTTATAAGGTCTTTGTTAATTGTCTTTGTTAACATGTTCTTTGTTAATTGTGTTGCTTCTATCTTATTTAGAATATTTTAAAATTTTTATTTTAATGTCAAATATCACGATATCTATTGGGATTTAAAGGTGATCATCGCCCACAGGTTTAAAACAGAGACTGATGGAGTTAGAAAAAATGGAAATTAAAATGTGGATGACATTATGCACACTAAGTCAGTTTGCACTGTGGCCAGATAGGCTTCCTTCCCCACGCTCACTTAGTATGTACATTGGAAAAATCCAGCTAAGAGAGAACATAGGACTTTCAGCAGAAAGATCCCTTCAGGCATCAGCAGGACTTTTAACTCATATTTAAGCTTGAAGAGCAGTGACAGAGAAATAAAACATAGATTTGACTTTACAAACCAGACCCTGAGTTCTGAGGAAGAACCAGGTTAGTGGGAAATGAAGAATGGCAAGAGGAGCAGCCCAGAGTAAACCCCAGAGGGAGGGAGTAAAACTACATAGGCCCAGTGCTTTTTGCTATCCTCAGAGGGGAATGAAGAGGGGGATTACAAGAGAGGGAAGAGCATGTACAAAGAAGAAAGAACCTGAAAAGCAGAGTAGAGTGTTACAGTTGTTCCAAGGCTATTGAAAAAAATTCCAGGTGAGAATTGATTGCTGGCTGCTGTGAAGTTATTAAAAAATGGTCAGATTTTGGATATATTTTAAACTTCAAGTCAGTAGAATTTGCTGATGGATAGAGTAAGGAATATAAGACTATAAGAGAAAGTCTAAGATGATGCTGATGAGGTTTTGGGCACATGCTAGGTTGGAATTTCTTTGCTATCATTATCTGCCAAACTGTATTTTTTGCACATATCACAATGTTTTATATTGCTTATCACTCTTTTAAAATAAGTTCTAATTTTATTAAAGGCACATCTTTTCTTATTTTTTAAATGAAAATGATATTACATGACTTTGTCAGAAAGGTCAATCATAAGCATTTTGTCTCTTCATCCCACAAGATTACTCCCCTGATGGTATCAGTTTTTCTACTATTTTAAGGTATTTTTTCTAGGATATTTTTTAAATTACATTTAAAAATGTTAAACATTACATTTTTTAAAATAATGAAATTATATTTCATTTACTCATTTTAGTAACCCTTGATTTCCTGTTATGGTAGTTGAAGATTTAACTTTCAACCCATCCTCACACTCCTGCTTTCCCTTTTCTCAGCCTTTTGAGTAAGATGTCTTTAAACTCATTAATAGATAAATAGAAGATATTTTCATGGTGATGACTATGTAAATACAATTTACTGCTAAAGGACATATTCTACTATGTTTACCTTTCTTTTCCCATTGCCTCCCTTCATCACTACACACTGGACTTAATAATTGTTTAATTTATATTACTTTCCTATACAGATATGAACATTTTTCTCTAAAGGCACTGATCTGTCAATAGGAAGGATTCCTATTCCTTCTCCTTGAAATATTTTTGCCCATGTTTTCCAGTCCATATCGTTGAAGTATAGGCTTGAAACAAAGATGTTATTTGTGTATTTCTCTCACCTCTCTTACTTGTTTTATTCCCACTTTCTGGACCTTATCTCTTCCTTTTGAGGTTTTCTGCATACACATTTTCTAATATAGTGTTTCTGAAACTTTAGTGTGCATCGGAATCACATGGAGATCTTTTTAAAACACAGTTTGCTAGGTTTCAACCCCAGTTTCTGATTCAGTGTACCTGGGGTGAGGAGAGTGAATTTGCCTTTTCAACAAGTTCTCACATGCTGCTGCTAATTCGGGAAATATGCTTTAAAAACTATTCCAGGGCACAAGGGACGTAAAATTTTGAGAGCTTCTATATCTTTCTATTGTAGCTAGTATGATAAATTGCACTGTTGCCTAAAAGCCCTCATGCCTGCTTTATCCAAGCCTTTTGGGGGTTTTGTTTGCTTGCTTGTCGTGTAACTGCAATTCTTTCCACTAGAAGTGGAGTTCACTTCCGGATTTTACTGGTAAAGGGTTTGGTAATGTTCCTTGCTTGGGCCAATGGTGTTTTAAGAGATGGAACTCAAGCAAATGATTTATACTTGCTTGCAGGATGGGTTTCTCTTATGTTTTCCCCTTCAACAACAACAACAACAAAGAAAGTAAGAAAGAAAAAAGCCTTAGGTAGTGTTGTCATCTCAAAAATGAGAGACATCTGAGGTGAACCCAGCTGAGCCTAGCATATAGAAGCTTAACCACAGATAACCTGCAGAAGCATGGGTGAAAAATATATGCTTGTTTATATAAGCCACTGAATTACGGTGTAGCATAACAGGGCATTACTGTGAACGTAGCTAAATAATAGAAAGTCTGGGAAAGAAACATTTTCTCTCAGAATGTTCATTTGTTGAAGAGCTTACATTTTTTCCCCTTTATGGAACATTTTAGAGAATTCCCTTCAAATGATTTCTCTGAATTTTGCAATGATGAACATGTGAAGGATCTTTTCTCATTTATTGTGCTGACTTCATGATTGGCCCTTTAGAGATACAAATTCTTAATCTCCCAGAATTTTCATATATTGCTGTTATATTTTCTTCATAATCACCCAATTCTGTTTTATTTGCTTTTCCTAGAACTCCTATAATCTAGATGTTCAACGTTCTGGATCGAGTTATCTTTTCTCTCATAATTTTTATTTATTTCTGGAATATCCCCTTGACTTTATCTTCTAAACTTGCCAGTGAATTAAAAATAATAGACGGTTTTATCCCTGAATTCTCAGTACTCCTGGTTCTTCTTTGAACATTTCTTTTAGAGTCATATTTTCATTTTACAACTGCATTTTTATCTCACAACTGCATTTTATCTCTTCTTTCTTTTTTTTTTATTTTTTTTATTATCTTTAAGTTCTGGGGTACATGTGCACGACATGCAGAATTGTTACATATGTATACATGTGCCATGTTGGTGTGCTGCACCCATTAACTGGTCATTTACATTAGGTATTTTTCCTAATGCTATCCCTCCCCCCTCCCCCTACCCCACGACAGGCCCCAGTGTGTGATATTCCCTTTCCTGTGTCCAAGTGATCTCATTATTCAGTTCCCACCTGTGAGTGAGAACATATGATGTTTGGTTTTCTGTTCTTGCGATAGTTTGCTGAGAATGATGGTTTCCAGCTGCATCCATGTCCCTCCAAAGGACATGAACTTGTCCTTTTTTGTGGCTGCATAGTATTCCATGGTGCATATGAGCCCACATTTTCTTAATCCAGTCTGACATTGATGGACATTTGGGTTGGTTCCAAGTCTTTTCTATTGTGAATAGTGCCACAATAAACATACGTATGCATGTGTCTTTATAGCAGCATGATTTATAATTCTTTGTGTATATACCCAGTAATGGGATGGCTGGGTCAAATGGTATTTCTAGTTCTAGATCCTTGAGGAATCGTCACACTGTTTTCCACAATGGTTGAACTAGCTTACAGTACCACCAATAGTGTAAAAATGTTTCTATTTCTCCACATCCTCTCCGGCACCTTCTTTCTGAGAATAATGAGGATCTATCTACAGTATCTATGTATCTACTTTTTGTCTAGTTTTTGTTTTGAGGTTTTCTTTACACCATTTTTTGCTTATTTATTTTGGGATCTCCTTTTTCATAAGTTGGTTTTTTTTCCTACTGGAGGGCTTACTTGGGCTATACGGTCTTTGTAGCAGTGAAGCTTTGCTATAGGAGAGCAGGTTGTTAACTTAGGGTTTTGTTTGAGAACACTCAAAATTAATAGGAGTCTATTTTTTCTTGATTTTTTTTTTTTTTTTGAATTTCCTAGTGTCACTTAGTTTCTTGTCAAAGAATCTTCCAGGCCAACTCCTGGGTATGTGTTGGTCAGATCAGGTATTACTGAGGGGAATTTATGCCTGGCTGCCAGGATTCTGGGAAGGTTAGAGAAAGATCAATTAACATGTGTCAGTTCAACATGTAGTTGTTCAATTTATTTCTCTATTTTCAGCTCTATTCCTCAATTCTGCCATCAGTTGAGCATGAGTCTGGGGTCTCCCCAGCTCAATTGTCTCAAAGAGGAGGAGGAGAATGCCTTAGCTGTCCTTTGCCCTCCTAGGCATTTATATTACTATTTCCTTGATCATTAAGTCTGTAATCATGTCTCCCCACATGCTTTCTGCCTTCTAACAACCAGAAATAACTTGCCTGCTGTTTTCTGTTCTCTTGTTTTCTATCCTTGGGTTTATAATAATTTATCATCACTTTAGTGAATTCAGGGGTGGGAGATGAGAGGAATAGGGAGGGGTAAATGAGCATCCATGTTCAAGTAGAGGTATAATTCATTAACTGTGTTAGCTGAACTGTAATCTCCATGAAGAGAGGACATGTAGCTACCTTATTCACAGCTCTATACCCACGATCTAGCAGAGTGCCAGGCACATAGTTAGCACTCATTAAATATGTGCTGAATGAATGTTTCAAAAAGAAATATGTAATATTTAGATATCTGTTTGACAAAGTCCATGGATTTCCAATTCAAAGGAGAAAATGCAGAGTTGTTGTGGAAAGCAGGCAAGACCATTATTTTGACCCAGCATAGTGGCATGGACAGACAGACAATTACTATTTAAAAATTCAGTTCCGTTAGCCTTGTTCTTAGTTAACATATTTTGCAGGCACTCTTTTTTTTTTTGTTTTTTTTTTTTTGAGACCGAGTCTCACTCTGTCGCCCAGGCTGGAGTGCAGTGAGCAATCTCAGCTCACTGTAAGCTCTGCCTCCCGGGTTCACTCCATTCTCCTGTCTCAGCCTCCGGAGTAGCTGGGACTACAGGCGCCCGCCACCACGACCGGCTAATTTTTTTGTATTTTTAGTAGAGATGGGGTTTCACCGTGTTTGCCAAGATGGTCTCGATCTCCTGACCTGGTGATCCACCTGCCTTGGCCTCCCAAAGTGCTGGGATTACAGGGGTGAATCACCACGCCTGGCCTGCAGGCACTCTTTACGCTTAATATTTTTTTCCCCCAGGGAAAACACTCTTCTCTACCTCAAGGATATATGGATCACATTCCTGGGCCATTGCTAAATATTATGAAGTGATTCTTTATTTTGTAAAACAATGGAAGGTCAAATAAATAATTTTGCTTTTTCAAATATTTGTGGTGTTTTGTCCTTGTAAATTGAGAGGTTATGCTCTCTATCACCTGGCATGTAAAATATGATCCGCTTAATTCTTAGAAGATAGTTATCTTCTATTTGAACAAATACACTGTCTAGTAGCCTTGTACCTTGCGTTCTTGAAAAACATACACATGTATGATTGTGAAATACTTTGGGAAAGAATACATAAAGCAGAGACAGATCTAAATATTCTTTTAGTAAGATTAGAATTTCTCAGCATGTTTTATCTGGCACTTATATGAAAATATTGCTATGATGAATGTGCATGTATCACAAAATGTAAGTTACATTAACTTAACTCTCTATTGTTTTTAAGGAAATTCTAAATCCTAATTTGGTTTAGGCCTTTAAACTAATGTCCATATAACCCGGCATGACTTATAAAATCTGTGATTATAGGCATCTGTTTATTAGTAAGTGTTTGTATATCAAAACATTTACATGAGCAGGCAAATATTCTTCAGATAAATCATACCCTTCCTAAGTATTTTCCTCCAGAGAAGGTCACTAGTTTGAGAGTAAAGTACATATATATGTTTGTGTGTTTGTGTGTGTCTCTGTGTGTAACATACAGGTTTAAAATGAAAATTCCTTGGCTATAGAAAATATATTTACATGTATATAATAAATTGCTACAGTGTTACAAAAGCCCATACTTTCTTATTACCTGGGAAATCCAAAAATTCCCTTTCTACTTCCATCTATACAATTCAGCTTGAAATCAAATCCTATGTATAAACGAAAGAGAACAGAAGTCCTATTTTTATGAGAAAGCAATTCCAAAGCCATGATGTGTCTATTTGGCTTCTAAAAATTCTCCTTAGGTGCAAGGACATAGAAGACACACTCTGTAGTTTGCCCATTAGCTTTTGCTGTATACATAGAACCAAACTTAGTATGACTAACATCCTGTGACTGTGGCCATTCTTAATGACTCTTGCAGTGCTTATGGATAAAACTGATTCTCACTTATCACTCTAGTAATTGGGACTGCAGTTTTAGCATAGGCGAACACCATGGGAGGCCCAGAACTTCACTGTGGCACAGAACCCCAAAGCCTTCTCACACTGTCCTTTCTCTTATAACTTGACCTTCATTTGATTCCAAAAACTTGTTCTGATTTGATCAAATTTCTCTGTGCCTGGAGAAGTTGTCACTAATGTACGTTAATTTACTATCATCTTCTGTGTATCTTTCCTTCCATTCTGGACGATCAGCCCCTTTCTCCCTTTTAGTTTTCCATGATACAATCTTTAGTCACACTCCTCCTGCAGCAGCCTTTTCAAGATATTATTCCTAATGGGTATATATGCTCAAGTATGTAGACCTGCCATTTTATATGATAAATATTAGCACCACACTTTGTTTTCCATGTACACTGTCTATAGACTCTAAGTCCTATAATTGCAGGAGCTTTGTGTATCCTCTAAATGATATATCCCCAGAACCTAAGGTAGTGTGTAGAACATAGTAGGCATTCATTACGTATTTGTTGTGTGATTAGATGCAATTGTTTGTGATTCTATTACATTTTGAACTTCCATATGCCAAGGTCTGTTCCTTTAGTCCAGTTACTAAGGCATTTGTCTGAGAAATGCATCAGGATCTGAGTCATGTTGCATCATAAGAGGAAATAATTTACTATGATTATTGTTGCCCTTAACAGCAATAACCACAAAAGTGCTTATAAATGCTCAATTGTCTGTGGAGATATATGTGGTAATGTATGAAAAAAAGGAAAAAGCCCCAAATTTACAGAGCTTGACAGGCACCTCAGTTGTAGACTCAGACATGATAGAACGTAAGAAAGGCAGAATTCAGGCCATTTTGATGTAAAATGAAGAAAAATAAGATTGCCAATTTTTGTGTCTCAAATGATTTTTTTAAATAAGCTAATTTTATGAAAAAAAAGAAGTTTTTATGTGTAGTTAATTTTTCATTACCAAAAGAATAGAAAAATCCAAATAACATACGGATGATCAACACAGTTCATGCACACAAACATATTCTTGTTCATACATGCATACAGGTTTTAGAAATGACTGTACCTAAGTAGTAACCATCAGTAAATTTCTAACTGAGATTCTCTTGATAATAAAAGATAGTTAATAACTTAAGAAAGTCTTTGTTCTCATTGACTGAGGAAAAACATGCTTCATGTGTCATTACCAGGTATTTAGGAAATTCAAGCATATAAATGCTAAGCTGCAATAATATCCCCGTTAAACCGATGAGAGATATCTGTTATTAAAAAAAAAAAAGATTATTGTAGTTGACAGTAGATGTGCTGACATCATCCTAAATATTTGAATTTGCTAATAATTGTCCTCTACACAATTGTAGTACAAGTTCATCCTTAAGATGCATACGTTTTGCTAATGTTAAGATTAGCTGATTAATATTGATGGCAGCTAAGGCCAGTGGCTAATGTCTGACAACTGTTTGGGAAATCAGTGTTCCCATTCAGAAAGCTGGCATTTCTGTCGAGGTTAGAATGAGGGGTTAGTGTGTAAGGAATTATGATTAGGGTTTTATGTATGGTTAAGGTTAGGAATAGTGGCATGATCTATCTCATTTCTGTTCGTCTCAATGTATTTCTGGTGTCAAGTTGCTTGCTCTATTCTGTGTTAACAAAGAGGTCTTCCCCTCTGTTCCCTTGTGGCACATTCATGTGGCACATTATTTCATGTGCTCCATTCTGTGTTAATGGACTGATTGATCTCATTTTCTTATCTGTGTTAGTCCTTACTTTGTCCTTAAAGAATCTCTTCATTTGGGATAGAAGCATTCTTTTTGTTCAAATTGTTTATTTGAGTCACAGGTGGACACTTTAACTGATTGAAAATGGGAAATTAATTTTTACCTCATCCTTTTCCAGTGCCACCTTAACCTTAATATTAATACTAAAACCACATCAAAGGGAACTGTGTTTCAGTTTGGGGAGGGAAAGGTATGGATATATGGATTTGTCTCCCAAAATTAAAATTTTAATAAGTGAAAAATTGTAAACCAGAAAAGTCATAGTCCTTTAATTTTTTTCTAACACAGTTATTATTTACTTTATTTTTCTCTAGTGGGCTTTAGTATTAATCAGTGTATAGGGGAGGTAGAAAGGGTTTTCCTATAACATTACAAAGGGAAGCATTGAACATTTATTATAGCAAAAGACTACTAAAGTGAGGTAACCACAGAGACTCAGAAAATCAATCAACCTGAAAAGGAAAGAACACTAGGACCTCTCAGTAGATTGAATGAATGCACAATTAAAGTCTGTTTTCCTTTTATTTCCATTTTGCTTCAACTGAAACATCAAGTGGAAAATCATGAAAACCTTGAAAATTCAAGAAAACTTTAAAGAACTTTCGAGGATCTTACTATATTGATGTACATTGCTTATTTGATATTCTTAATTAAGTTCTTTAAGCCATTATGTCAAAGGCTTCAAGACATTTTGTTCAGTAAATGAAAAATGAAACTTTAACACACTCTTGTAAGAATTTGGTTAAAAACTTTTAAAAAATACAGTTTTTTAGGTAAAAGTTTCAGTCAACCTCAAAAAGCTTTTAATTTAGTACACATTTCCTGTCTGTTGGGGATAAGCAAAATTAAATGAGAAGAAAATTGAAATTATCAATGTATATCCCCTATTAAATGTAAGTTGGGACTAGGGTGGTATATTCTTTTATTACTATTGTTTTATTACTGTTAATTTTTAGACAGAGTTTTTTATTTCAAAATGATATCCCAGTTTGCCAACTTCTAGATTGAGCAAAGTCCTGCTTCAATTTTTTGTGCCTAAGACTCCATATCTTTAAAATGGGTGCAGCAAAATAGGGATAATCAATGAAATATTGCATGTAACATGTTTGGACATACCTGATACATAGTAAGTACACAATACATATTATTTAATATTAGTAAGGGTACTAATATTATCTAGCATGATACCCAGCTAGCGTTGGACCTTTTTTGTCTTCAAATTAGTGAATAAAGAAAATATATACATTGTCTTCATAAGAATAAGATTCAGGGACATTATAGTAATGTAAACTTTACCAAATATGAGAGTACCCTAATTTATGACAAGGGACTAGATGGATTAACACTTTTTTTCTGGATTTCTTATTATAAGAGAAGAGATTAACATATTTGTCTTGCAAAATATTTTTCTTAAAATGAAATTGAATGAATTTAGCATTTGCTCATTGGTGCTCACTTCAACCCCAGGAACGTTACAGAGTTGCTTCACGTTTTCCCACAGAGTTGGTCAATGCTTTCCTCATATAATAACACTAAACATTGGATTGCAGGAATTATCACCCTCTTACATAGACTACTGAGTAAAACATTTGTTCTCAATTTACTTGGTTTTCTTGGGAAGTAATGATGCAGTCATTCTGATTTGTAGATGTCTTCTTGTATATCTCATGGCCAAGACATAATAGAGACTCCAAGAAGGCCTGACTTACTCCTGATGGGAGCATTAATAACCACTATAGGCACTGTGGTAAGTTGTAGATTGTTTAGTTCTCCTTTTGTCTAGAACCCTTATAAGGCAGATTTCATCAAAGAAACTCAGATCTGCCTTGGTTATATCACTTTATTTAGATCTAGTCACAAAGACAGTCAGCTCTCAAACCTTTGTTTTTTTCTGACATTTCTGAAAAAAATGACCTTTTACATCTCCATTTAGTTGCTGTTACTTTCTGCCTTATTCTGGACACCATAGTGTAAACACTTATATTCTTTAAAGGTATGTATGAGACCTTAGAAATTCACCAAAACTTTAAAAAAACACTCTTTTAAGAAGTAAAATTATTGTAGTTAATTAGTCTCCTGTATACTAAATAGAATTCCAATTCAGATTCGGGGCATTAAATGTAACATTTTATTTAATCCTCAATTATGAGGTAGGTGTTATTATTGCCATGTAAATTAATACATATCACATACCTTCCTAGTCACACATGAAATGACTTGTTAATTCATAGAAATTGAATTTGCATATGTCAGAAGGTCTGCTCCAACTTTATGAATGCTATTTAAGATTGGGTTAGAATTTTTGGTAGTCATGGCATATTATTACCTCTAATTCAGCTGTTGCTAATAAAAACACATTGGTTTCAGATGCGCTATTCAGTGAACATTCTAATATCTGGTACCTATGTGATTAAGGACCTAAAGGCTAGATTCTTAAGAAAATAATTTATTAGATCATTGCTCTTGTGTAAATCTTCCCTTAAGAGAGATTCATACTCATTCTACAGTAATTCACTTCTGGGACCCTAAAGTTAGTTGCTTGGCTCTGCTGTCAGATAAAAGTAGTATCCAATAACAACATGATACAAGCAAGAAAGCAAAATAAAGAGAAAGAAGGAAATTCAGCAGTTTGATATTTTGATTGATAGTTGCAGGGTCTATGCCAATAAAACTTATTATTTAGAAGGCATTAATGTGGTTATTGACTCAAGCAATATGTTCATGCATGCAGTATTTTATTTTGGTATTCTTTACCATTTTAAAAATAATGATGAACAATGGATATACTCTTTCTCTGAAAGAAAATAGCAAGATAAAGCAGTTTTGACATGCAGTTTGAGTAAATATACCTAAAATATGTAATGAGAATGGCAGCTTTCACATCTGCTATATTCATTGTCAAAAGGTTATTCTAGATCTTTTATTTAATCTAGTAATATCATTATCTAGCAAAGACAGTAATTTAGTAATGCTTTAAATTTAAAAAAAGAAATTTCTTGAATTACGGCAGCAACTGGATATATTTAAACCTGAGGGCAAAATGAAGCATATTTCAAAAGAGCCAACAAATGAGAGAAGATAAAGATAATGAATATACTCAGACAGAAAAGTGTGCTTGGTACACAGCAGTGAGCAGTTTCTGAGGTTTCTGGTGCAAGAGAATTACCTCTTTCAATAAGATGAGTCAATTGTAACCAAATTATGAAATAATCTCTTACTATTTGATTTTTTGATATGTGAAATTATTTTTGCTGCAGATTTTAATATAACAATATATTACAGAGCACTTTCCTAATTTAGTAATTGAAAGCTTGTGTAAAAATGTTTCTCTGTTTTTGTTTTTTTCTTATATTGGCCGTGAAAACATTCTTTTGAGGAGGATTTTATTTTCTGTTGCCAAGTTTCAGTAAATATAATTTAGTTGAATTTAAGAAAACTAGATGCATAAGATGAGGTAGGTAATTCAACTGTCAGACGAACTGTAGTTAGTTAAAGTATGCAACGGTTTTTGTTTTTCTTCCAGGCAAGTGTCAGTTAAATAGCATTCATTTCCTTCAAAATACTCCCTCATCTTAGCCCCTCAAAAGAATTTCAATGCTATTTTTGAAAATATTTTGAATTACTGGTTGTAAAGGAGTTTTAAAACATTCCTGTGAAGTGCTTTAGAGCTTCACCCAGTAGTGTCAGGAGTATTCATTCTTACTTGAACAAGAGAACAGAAAACAGGACTGGCTATAGCAGATGCCAGCTTCAAAGATTCAAGTGCAGAGGAAATCAGAGAAAAGAACAGGCAGAACAGACGGTTAAAAGTAAGTTAGTTTTTCTGAAATTAGTTCAAATTGTTTCAATAGCTATTTGTATTTTAACAGCATAATTTAACAATTTATATTTTGAGCGTATATCTATGAAAATAAGTCCCAAAGTGAGAAAGCATGTGTATGTGTGTGTGTATATATATATATATTACTTCCAGAATTCAATCTTTAAGACTGATAACAATCATCGAGATGCAAAAATCTAAAAGAAAAAATAAGCAAGAAGTTTCCCAATGTTAATTATCTTTGTTTTCTGATTTTATATATTTAAGAAAACTATTGAAACATCTGAATCTTCACTAAACCCTATAGAGAATGGCTGTCTCTAGGCAAGTGTTCTAATTATATAATTTTCATTTTTATAGTGTTTCTTGTTGCTTGAAAAGCTCCTTTCTAATCTAGCAGAATATGTTAGAACAAACGATCCCAGTAACTGAGAATTCTATTGCATCAGGATCTGTTATTTATATATATTTTTTTCTTTTTGAGCTTATGGTGGGCAGTGTAGACAGCTGACCCATTCTTCTGTCTTTGCGTATGTATTTTTAAATTCTAGCCATTGTGCAGTGAGAATTTGCAGGTGTTTCTCAGATAACTTTTTCCCCTCTAGCTGGATGTGGAAAGGACAATGCAATTAATAACAGATGGCACGGGATGACCACGTCCTTGAGAGAACGCCTTATTGGCACCTCCTGCTAATTGTATCACATATAACACAACTAAAAGCGTAATAAATCTGAACTGGGGGACATTTTATGCAAGAGCTCTTCTCCTTTTCCAGACGGTAAATTGCTCAGCTCTTGAAATATCTATAACCTTGTGACACTCAACTTGCATTAGCTTAATTGCCTTTTTTCCATCTCACTCCCCCTTCTACCCTCCCTTTCTCTCTGTCTCCTTCTCTCTTCTTTTTTCTCACCCTGTCACTGTCTCTTTCTTGCTGTCTCATATTTTTCCCTCTAGGTATGAGGAAACAATTTGGCATTTGTTTTTCTACCTAGTTTAGTGCTGCGTCTAATACAGCTGTATTTCCTAGCTTGTATAGAATTTTGTCAGGATTTGATCTGGTGGCATTAATGAGAAATTATTCTTTTAAAGAACCTTTTTTTTTTTTTTTTTTTTTTGGAGAGAGACTCTCTTGGTCATCAGGCTGGAGTGAAGTGGTGTGATCTTGGCTCACTGGCTTACTGCAATCTCCCCTCCCAGGTTGAAGTGATTCTCCTGCTTCTGCCTCCCAAGTAGCTGGGGCGACAGGCACGTGCCACTATGCCCAGCTATTTTATGTATATTTAGTAGAGACAGGATTTCACCATGTTGGCCAGGATGGTCTCGATCTCTTGACCTCATAATTCACCCGCCTCGGCCTCCTAAAGTGCTGGGATTACAGGTGTGAGTCACCATGGCAGGCCTCTTTTAAAGGGCTTTAAAACACTTTCCTTAACATTTGTGTTGAGAAAGAAAGTGCCTAATTGCTGATGTAATTTAATAAATCTGTAAAAAAAAAAAAAAGGGCTCTCACTAAGTGTAAACTCATGGGAGCTTTGGATGGACATACACAATAACACACATACGTATGTAAACAAACACATCCATCCACATACATGCACAGGACTTTTTTCTTTTTTTGCACAATGGCAATATAATTCACCATATTCCGTAGCATTGAAAAGGATTGCATTTTCTTCTATTTCATAACTTGGTTTGGTATTATTAACAATTTGTAAAGTAAAAGTATTATGCCAGAAATGTAGCCACCTAGCAATTATCATTTTTCTTTCCTCCAAGAAAATGCTATAGTGAGTAGCATGAATTTCATAGTAAGTTCCTACACATCTATTTTCATTTTTGGAGGTTTGCCTATAAATGAGCAAACAAAAAGTAATTTAAATTACATTTGGAGTTAAAAACAAATACATCAAAATCATGAAGTATGTGTTGAAGTTGTGTCTTGGCTGCCTAGCTCTGTGTGCGTGTGCATGTGGATGTTTGTGGGTGTGCACGTATGCATGTGTGCACACTGACACATTCTTTCCTTAGCTGTATAGATGTCTATTTCTTTCCAGTGATTTATCTTCATTGGTGAGAGTAACCTTAGTATTTCAGTCAGTTGGATGAACCAATGCTAAAATGAGACAAAGAATAGCTCATTCAAGAAATGATATAATTTAAAAGAAAGCAGTCATATTTTTAGATCTTCATGGTATATTCCTAAATCTCCTACTGACGAATACTTTGGGCAAAAACTCCTAGGGTGGTTCAGGACCTGAGACATACCTGAAATTGGGTATGATGGAAAGCAAATAATTCTCATGATTGTGAACTTGCTTATTTGGGCTCTGGTGCACGAGAAGCATTGTTAGGAGTTGTTTGTTAAGTGTATAGACCCCAATAGCAGGGTTGTGACAGATGAAAGAAAGTTAACATTATTAGTAGTAGTATGAATTTCAAAAGTGCTTAAGTCACAACCTGCATTTAGCTAATGAATGACCTTAGTAAGTCCTACTACTTTTATGAGCACCTTTATCTTCCTTTACAAAGTGAGGAATCAGAACTAGAATGAGTAATATTCTAATAGTATTGCCTTGAAGACTAGGGGTTCTGTAGACTCCCACTGTAGATTGGGGAGAGATGGAAAGATGAGACTATAGTGCTACAAGCCACTATTCTCAGAGCAATTTTGGTATCATTCATTGTGTTTATATGTTTCATATAGGATTTACTTGGAGCAATCTTTTGAATGTATGTCTTCTTGGGTAAAATCATTCAAAAATAATTAGATTGCATAATTGCTAAGGTTTCTTTCAGCTAGAAATTCTATGATATATATACCAGCATGCCTCCTAATAATATGATCTAATTCTAATGTTCTTAATGAATGAAACCTGGCATTTAGAACCAATAACTCTGCTCTTTCTACTTGTTTTGCCATTGATTTAAATAATGTACAATACACGGATAAACGTAAGTAAACTCCTTTGCGTTAAATGTATATTTGTGATTAAATATTTAAAATATACGTTATTTTATGTTTCTAGATTTCGAAGAATAATAGTTATTTTTACAGGAGGCAGAATCTCTAAAGCTCAAGTAAATATGGATCTTATTTATTATTATTTTTTTTTAATTTCATGACTGTCCCTTCATCCCCATATATTTACCATTCACTATCTTGAGGTCAGTGCAGCCAGAAGGTTGCTTGGTAGAAACATGAAGGTAGTTTTACCACTTTTAGAACAACGAATAAAATAAAACAACGAATAAAAGTATTAACTAGAGTGATATTTGGTGTTTATCTCATTTGTGTTCCTACCAGAATCAGCTATTTTCTAGGAGTAGATTCTTCTTTCTGGTTCCATAGTCAAATCAAGATGTTTATCCTGTATACAGAGAAAAAAAGGCTAATGTGATAGAAAATCTACTCATTTTCATATATCACTGCACAATAACTTATCCAATTTCTGTCTTTCTTACTTTTGGTTACTGTGAGGATTAGAACAAGTGAATGCATTTGAAAAATATAAAGCTTTGAATAAATGTAATAGTCTCATCATAGGTGGGAACCATCTCTTATTCATCTTTGAAGCCTCATCACTCAACATGTTTTCTAGTTTATAGTCAATGCTTTGTAAATATTTGATGAATACATAAGTAAATTGATGAATAAATAATAATATGCCTAATTCTATATTTGGGCCAGTGCATAAGATAAGGTAAATGTTATGTAATGATGAGTTTATATTCTCTGAATTGTTTATAACAAACATAATAAAAATCAATAAAAAATCAGCATATACTGCTTCTCTATGTATTACCTTATGTGATTGTAACAACTGAAAAAAAAAAAATGAAAACAAAGCTGATGCTTACAAACATGGCTGATTGCTTTCCTGTGTACAAATGTTAATCAGATACCATCAGTTAAAGGAGATGGGCAGAAAACAGTGTGAGAGAAAAGGATTCAGAAATCAATTGTGCTCTCCTATGGTTATATTAACTTTTCTTCTCTGCAACTCATTGTGAGTTTTGCCACTCATTTTGAACCCAAATGTATCTCAAGTCCACACACACCAGGTGATATCTCACTTATATTATTGTAAATTATTTGCATGACAAATTCTAGGTCATGAAGCAGAGGTGATGGAATATTTTTACATAAAAATGTTGGGATGTTGGGATCATGTTTTATTTTAAGCCTCCTACACTGATTATTTTATTCTCAGTGTATGTCATACATTAACTTCTGAATTTGGATATTAGTGCAATGAATGGGATCATTACATAGCAAGCGTTCCATCTTTCCTGTTTAATGCTATACTTCAGACCCTCGGGAACTGCTGATATATTGGAATATATTCAGGATTGAGTATTACATTTTGTATTTACATATGATTTCAGGTAACGTATTTGAAATTCCTTAGATCTTTGTTCTCTTTCAAAATAACAGTGACAATAGCAAGTACTAACCTAGCATTTAGAGTTGGAAATCATAATGTTTGGCAGTAGGGAATTGGTAAGTGGAAATACACTAGCTTTGAAATTTATCTGAACTGGATTCAATTCTTGGATTTTCCAGTTACTACATGATTTTGAAACAGTTTCTCATACTCTAGCTTGCTTATTTATAAAATACCACAATGAACTCATTGGATCATTTAGAAGATTAGACATAATAAAAACAGAGTGCATAGTACAGTACCTGACTATATTCATTCAAAAATGCCTCTTTCATTACTATTATAATACTACTACTCATTAACAAAGTGAAAGTATTGGTTTAGATCACTGTTCTCTAGCAGAGGAGAGAGATTTTGCCGGTCCCTAGTTCCCAGAGACATTTGTTGATGTTTAGAGATTTTTTTGGTTGTCATGAATTGAGGGGGAGGTTACTACAGGAATATAGTGTGTAGAGTCCAGGGATGCTGCTGAACAACCTGTATCACACAACACAGTCTCCCACAACAAAGAAACATTTGGCTTAAAGTTTCAATAGTGCTTACATTGAGAAACGCTGATTTAAATTATTTTGAATCAAACCAATCTCTTGAAACAAACAAAAAAAAATGTATTTTAAGTTGTAATTCAAATTATCTGCTTCAGATTCCAAGAATTGAAGCTAGGAAGCATCTATACCGAATGACTACAATATCTTATCCCTTATGTTTAACTTGGTCTTAGGCTATAGGAAATGGGTTCTGCCCTTAATATAACTTAGAAATATGTGAAATTTTTCAGTTATTTAAGTCATATTGTATCTGAATTTTAATTACCTCCTCATCAAATTGGCTAAGTAGTTAAGAATTGAAGCTCCAGTTAACCTGAATTAGTTATTCTGTAGTCTGTGTTTTGTACCACCTTTTGACTTTGCTATTGTCAGGAAATGAGAGGGATTATGGAGAATCAATGCTGTAGTGGATGGCTAAAAGCATAATTACTTTAGCTTAGCACAACTTTCTTTACTAACATTAGTTTTAAGTTTATGCTATTTACTATATAAACTCAAAGATTTTACTCATACCAATGCAACTTGGAATGCAGTCAAGGGTAATATAAATGATTAATTTAGGTTGGTATGTAGATGACACAAAGATTGAATATAATCTTAATTGGCAAGAGGGTTTTGTTCTTTTTTTTAATAGACTGATTAAAAACTGTCTTTATGTTGTCACTGAGTTTCTATACCTTGTCAATGCCCCAAAGATTGCAGACTTTAAATACAAGAAGACAGAGATAACAGACATGAAAAACAAAACAAAACAAAACAAAAAAACAGAAGAATCTCTGACAATCATTTACTTATTCAACTTTATTCAAAACTCAACACTCTTCAAAATATTCATGTATTATACAAACAAAAGTATTTTTTCCCATAGAGAAAAACAATAACATTTTATAATTGAAACTTGTGTGTTGTAGATGTGATGGGATATGCATTAACAAGGATAGACATGATTCTGGTTGCCCACAGCCCTACATGTGGACCCAAAGACAAAGTTCTTGATTTACAACTTTTTTTTTTTTCTCCCAAAATAGGTAGTAGTATTTATAGAAACAAAGGATGGCACACACATTTCAATCAGCACTTTCCCCCTGAGCCCTCAGTACAATCTGTACAATCTCCTTTCTTTCCCTATTTCACTTCACTACCATTAGGGCCCTTGTCTGCTACGGGCGGAGTATAAATAATAAGCCTCAACAAAAGACAAAACGGTTGGATCAAACAGGCAAATTCTCTGAAGGAGGCAAAGGGGATTAGCAATGTCATATTGACAAGCTGCACTAGAGGGCAAGAGAGAGAATTGTAGCTTCAGCTACAATTCAACAGAAAAGAGAGAAGGTAAACTTGAACAATCACCCTTGGAAAATTCGTAGAATCTGTTGAAAAGTTGCTTTCAGATATCCAGCATTTATTTAGGAAGTAAATGACTCCACAAAGTCAGTAAAAAATATTTTCATATCTATTCCTGAAGAGAATTCATTGGTTTGCATGAAGAAACCTTTTTTATTTTTTTTTTAAGGAAAAGCAAAATTTATTTTTGTGAGAACAAATACAAAAGGAAAATATTATGTAGCTTCAATAGGGTAAATAATTTTCATAAAACACACAAGCTAGACAATTTCTTGACCTTTCATTTCTGCAATCTGTTAGTCAGTTGGATGTCTCTCTCTTCGTCTGATGATATTTAGAGCTGGGGAATCAATGTAGTGGCAGTGTCTTTGAGCCAAGTACTGTCATGTTCTGCACCGTATTTCTCATTATAACAAATATGAATTCAAGTGGATAGCAATGCAACATCCCAGTGGAAATTGTAGCATTTGGTTATTTATCTGTCATCAGTCTACTGAAGTAGCAATGAGGAGGAGATGAACTATCACCTGCTAGATTCCTAATTCATCTGTTTGTTTAAAACTGCACTGTGGAAATCAACAAGAGACCGCTTCCTTAAAAAACTTCACCATGTTTCTGTTTAATAAGGGATGGCTGTAAAGTGTTCTTGTGTTTGTGATCAGAGCTAGGAATCAAGTTTTGAGCAATTTCTAATGGTTTAAATAAATCAAATGTATTATAAATCTAAAATGTAAACATATTGTAGACCCTGAATTGACTTGTAGAAGTAAACCTATTATAAATGTATTAATTTCAATGTAAAATGTGTGAAAATAAAGAATATTATATTGAAATTTAGGGGATATAAAGAGCTTATCAAAGAAATTTTATTACTCTTAAGGAATGCTCCAGGGGAAATGAGCTTTTATAATAATATGTAAAAGGAAAAATAATTAGAAAGGGGATTATTAAACAACAGAAATTCCATATTTAGAAGAGACATATTAGAGTTTCAAAATCTATTATTAACAGAGATCATTATATATGAAGGAAAACATTTAAACAGCTATTTTTTTTCCTATTTTCTGAACATTTTATCTCCCATTTGAAATAGATGGGTAAACTATTCACTCATATTGTGTACAACAGACAATGTAAATTTAAGAGCCTTCAAGTTATATGAACCAAGCTGACATGAAAAAAAATGTGTTAATACAGTTGGAAGCATATTGCATACTTTTCTAAACATGGCTAACTTAGACCTGATGGTTCTACAAAACAAAGCTGACTTCTTGGAATGAATGAACAAAACTTGCCATGATGCAGAACGGGAGAGTGGTTGCCTAAGGAACTGGAAAATCCAAGTTGTCTCTCTTCATTTAAAAGGACCTCCTTTCTCTTGTGGAAATGCCATCCTGCAGTTTATAATGAAAACTTGAGGAAACCCTGAGGGAGACCTGGTGCTTTTAGTAAATGATGCAAGCCCCATTGACTTACAGTAAAAATCAGCTTGTGGGGCTATTTACTGCTCCCTTTGGCATCCAGGCTCCCTCCTTCCTTCATGAAAAAAAAAAAGAGAGATAGAACCATATTAGGGCTGTGGCAGAGGGAATGAAAAGCACTGGGATTCCTAGAAGATTTATGCCTCCCTGAGAATGGGCTAACTTGGGTAAACCAGGATGAGAAATGGCCTCCGATGCCGTCCGAGGCAGGGGAGACAGATGATCAAGCTAAAAAAAAAAAAAAAAAAAAAAAAAACAGAAAATAAGTTGATTTGGAAAGTTGGTTGATGAAAACATTTCAGTAGATTAGATATTTTGTATTAAATTCCACATAACCAAACATTACACATACATATTTTTTTACATAAATGTTCCTTCTCATTGTTTCAAAACAAATGCTATGAAGTTCACCCGTGATTTTTGCAATCAAATACTTTCTATCTGGCATTTGGCAACAAAACACAGAAAACAAGGAAACTAGAAACACAATTTTAAACACTTCTTAATAATATAGAAAAGCAAGATTTTACCCAAAAAAATCCATAACTCTATATTTTAGGAGAGGTTGTTGCCTCGATTCATCAAGGCTATGACTTTTTCAGAAAGAAATGTAATTGTCTTTTTTTTTTTTTGGTCCCATGGCAGGAGGTTAAGACTCGTATTACTTTACCAATAGAAGATTTCTCACAAATTCAAGTACTCAGAGTATGTAGTGTTTTTAGGGAGGAACCACTTATTCTGAAGTTCATATATTCTCAGGATTTCTGGGGTAAATATTTGCCTACAAAATTAGTTAACACACATGCAATACAAATGTAACTTACATACCAAAACACAACGTTTTAAAATTAAAATAAAAAAGAATAAATATTCAAAAATCATTTATATAAGGCAGCTGCCATATACTATATTACAAAAATAAATATTATATATTAAAAGTTGTTTCTCTCCTTGAAAGAGAAATATGGGAGGGAAGAAAGATAAAAGCCAGGAGAAAAAATGGAGAACATTTTACCATATGTTTACAAAACAAAATGCTGTATTCAGGCAAGTTAATTAGTAGAGGATGCATCAGCTATGCTTGCAAAGGGCACTAATATGTAACTGAATTGTCAGCCATTGTGCTCACTGGCAAGGGGTACTGTCCTACCCTTATTCAATCTGTAAAGTGATATAGCGGTGCCTCCTGCAGGCCTGGAGACACAGAGTCCACATACACAAGGAATGTCAAAACATGAGTCAATTATATTTCTGGCCAGAAAGGTCAAGTGTTGAACTTAACCAGCTGAGTTGAAACAAGTCACTTGTCAAATCTGTCCTAGGGACATGAAGCTAGAGTCTTGTATCTCAATGGCAACCATAGCTTGGATTTGGGACAATGGAAGAGCAGAACTGAAGTACTATATTTCAAAACTAAAGTATTTAGCAGTAAGATGGACTTGGAAAGTAAGTGTAAAACAATTTCAATGAATGATAAAGAATATCACTTTTATTTATTTTATCTAAAATACTGAGAAGTATATTTCATATTTGATCCTCCCTTATTTTTTGTGGTATAGTAACTAAATGGCTTTGTGATTGGAACTTCAGGTACATCATCACACTTAATTCTCACAGAAAAATAATGTAAATCTCATCTACAATTTATAACAGAGAAAGCCAAGGCTCACAAAGGCTGATGAAATTTTTAGCTGTCATAGCTAGTATATGGTGTAGCCAGAAATTAAAACAGTTCTCTCTGCTACTTAAGTCCACAGTTTTTGTACCAAACTAATATGAACTTCATCATTTTATATATTTTAAGCCTTTGCTCTGTTTTGTTTTGCACTTAATTGTTTAATGTGTTTGAATCTTTAATTTCACCAATGTTAATAGGTTGAAAGTTAATTATGTAGAATTAGATTTTTTTCTTTGATCAGAAAAACAAGAGACTTTAATTCACACTCTGATCAATTGGTTTCAAGAATGAAAAAATAAATTCATTTTTGCAAAATCAGACAAATGTAATGTTTCTGTTGGAATAAATATGTCATGAAGCTAATAAGTTCAAATACAATTAAGATTTTTCTTCAAGATTAGACTTGCTGGAGTAATATTATTTACAAGATATAAATATAATCACATTGTCTATAAACAGCCTAATAATTAAATAAGTTTTTGGTTATTACATTTATTTTAAAATGAGAATTTTTTTTTAAATGTCCAACACCAAGAAAGAGGCTAACTTGATTCTTGGTGGAATGGAGTTTAGGAAGGGTTATAAAAGATGTGTTAAGATTCCTACATCCTGTGCTCTCTGCACTTCTTCATTTATTTTTCTTTTTCTATAAAGTGAAAATGTGAGAACATTTACAAGCAAAGTAACATTGTTGAGTACTTATTATGTGCCAGGTATTTTTCATCTATTGCTTTCTTTAAGTTCAGACAAAATCAGCATTACTTTCTCCCTAGCACTAAGGAAACTGAGCCTGAAGAGATCCACTGACATACCTAAAACATACATTTGGGAAATGGTAGAACAGATATTTAAACCTAGAAGCCTGGCTTTAGAAGTTTCATTTTCTCATTACTCCAGGATGTTTATGGAGATGCAAAATGCATCCTGAACTTCATCAGTTTTCCTTTTCTGGGGCTCACAAAATGTATGTTTCAATAATATAAAAGAGAAATTTAAAAGTTGGAGAAATAGTAATTATGTACACTTTAGACTTTATTAGTTAATATGCAAATTCAATAGCTAACATGCTATAAAATATTGCATATTTGTAAGTTTAATTCAATTCTCTTTTTTACTGTGACTCCATTTTGGTATCAGTAGTGTTGAAATGGGAGAGTTCCCTGATCCCCCTCGCAGGACATACAACAGGAGTGTGGCTTATCTTGAGAGCTACAAACCCCTGATGGGAGAGGGAGCATGCAGATGGGCAGGTGCAGGAGCCAGGACTAGGGCTTTGGGCACTGGCCCCACAGTAGCGTCTAGGGGTGGATGTCTAAGACTCCTGAAGCGCCAGTGGGTATGTTACAGTGCTCCTTTAGCTCTACCATCTGCAGACAGCTTAAGTGTTAACCAGATCAGTGCCCTCTTAGTACCTGGATTCTTGTCTGGCATCCAGGAAGAGTCAGGTCACCTGGACAAATTGAAGGATGGTAAATGCGAGGGATTTTATTGCTGGATGGAGATGATTCTCAGTGGGATGGATGGGGAGCTAGAAAGGGGATGGAGTGGGAAGATGACCTTCCCCTGGGGTTCACCCATCCTGCAGCCAATCTTCTTTCCACCCATCCACAGCCAAACTCCTCTCGATGTTCAGATGCTCCTCTTCTCTCCTCCTCTGCCATGCTGCTCTTCTGCTCCTCTGCTCTTCTGCTCATGGAACCTAAGGTTTGGGCTTTATATGGGTACATGATATGGGGGTGTGGTGGGCCAAAAGGGAACATTTGGGCTTGAAAATAGGAATGTCTGTTTCCATTTAGGGCCATGGGTTTCCAGGCTTTAGGGTGGGGCCTTTGCTGGGGAACTGCTCTCTTCCACCTGGAATTTTTTCCTGCCTCCTATTTGTATCAGTGTAAACAATTTTAAAAAAAAATTTACTTTTTTTTGTAAAAAGTACTGTAAATTCTTTTTTAATGTCAATATTCTTACTTTCCTTCTCTTTCCCCAGCCATTTATGTATTTCTAAGATTTCTGTGGACACAGTTATATTCTTCTATGGAAGTTACCTTTCTTAAAACCTATAAAGAAAAACTCTTATGTATTTACTTACTTTTAGCCTAAGGATAGAGAAGCCAATTTAGGAATAATATGATGGTGAAGAGATGAAAGTAAAAAATAAAAACATCATGCTAGTGCTATTATAATATGTAATTAGTGTGGTCTAAGACTGTATTTTTCAAAATTTTAAAGGTATGTTTTATGGAATATTATTTGAGCTGTCCTGACATCTTCAAATTACACACACACACACACACACATCCGCATGCACACATACTCACACACACAAAAAAACATTTTTGCTTAAAAATTATCTTGTAAACTGCTGCTGTATTTGAATTATAAAATTTCACATTAACCTGTTAAATGCCATGTCAAACCTAAGAGTAAATAATCTTTTTTATTACCAAGGGTCTCCCCAAATTTATTTGGCCAAAAATCCTGTCTTCCATTTTATGCCTACTAATAACGTCTAGAAATACAACTCAAAATTCACATTGGGAAACTATTCTAAACATATATTCAAAGCCAAAAGAAAGAGATTTACTCTACCCAATTTGGAAAGATAATGAGAATAACGATAGGTTAGGTTAGAGGAACTTGAAATAGTGTAGGCAAGCAATGATGAGGATTGGAATTAAGGCCACAAAATGGGATAGATTCAAGAGATGCCCATAATAGGGCTTTGAACTGATCTGATTTAGTGACTATTCAATGAAAAGTAAGGAGTCACATATATCAGGTCTGGCTTGAGTGATTGGTTAAACTGTGGTATTATAACTTGCCAAATGGAGGTTTGGAAGAAAAATTGTCAGAGTAAGAATGTGAGTTCACTTTTGAACTGTTGGGTTCGAAATATTTGGGATTCATCCAGGTCATTTTTTCCAATAGAAGCTAGAAATAGAGGTTTAGAGCATAAGAAATAAAGAATAAAAGCCTCAGAAAAGATATAAATGTCAAAGTCACTGTGTGATATGAAGCTCCCAGGATATGGATGAGACCGTAGATGACTTAATCTTCAACTGGTAGGGATCCAATTACTTTATTAAGTGTACTAAGTAGAGCAAGATGTTGAAAATGTACACTATATTTTGCTACTATAAATCCTGTTTTTGGAAAAACTAAAAGATAAGTAAATACAAATAAAATTACCAACATATTAAGTGTTTTCAATATTACCTGTGGCAAGGGGCTCATGATGCTGAAACTACAGTCTCCCACAGAGAAATAGGCAGAATTTTAAGAAAGTTAGCTGATAAAGATGTTTTTAATCTTTTCTATGGGTTCATGCCAACAAATATTACATTAAGCTTATGAATACATTAATCAAGAAAAGAGGTGTTGAGTAATGATTCACTCAGAACTTAAATAATCCTGTGAGCTATTTGAAGCAGACTGACACCATTATAGGAAATGGTAAATGTGTTTCCTGTTAAACATTTGCTCAGTTCCTTTACAGTAATTCCGGATTCCTTCTTAACAATTCACCTTTGTATCAAACTTGTGTGTTTATATGGAATTTAATAATCAGTGATGCCCACTGATTAATGGCATGCTTGAAAAGGTTTGTGTGCTGTCAGGCTAACTGAACCTTGAGTTGGTATCCTTTCTCATTTCTAGAGGATAATAACAGTATTGGCTAATGTGGGTAAAAGCACCTACTCTGTGCCATATTTTAGTAGAAAGTTAGCACATAGAATCTGTCAAATCATTCTTGTAAAGTAAGTTTTTTAAATTGTCTTTAAATACCTAGAAACTGAACCTGTGGGAGTTAATGTTTAAAGTTACAAAATTAGTAAGAGAGCTCAATTGTGATTATGGGGTTGAACAGTTCTACAGTCTGTAATTTTTCCATTGCTTCATCCTTCCTACATATGGAAGATTAGAAAACAAAATATTGGAAGAGGAATTATCCCTTTCCATGTCAACTAATAACATCCCACAGAGAGGTTTACATGTAAACCTTCATACTCTATTTTCCTTTATTTTTGTAATAGCAATAAACAGAAACTAGTACACGTGAGTAAGATTGTTGTTTTTGAGCTTCACTTTCTTCCAGAAAAACCACTTGAGTAATGGTGGGCTTTGATAAATACTATGGAAGTTAAGGAAGGAATTGATAACAAAAAATGTATAAGGAATGCCAGACAGTTGTTCCAACTTAGGAACTGGTTTTGATCCCTATAGGAAAACACTGGTGCTGCCTTTTCCAGAAAAATCTTATTATAGTATTTTTTTAAATAAGGGAAGTTGAGAATACATTTAATATTCCATAAAATTGCTCTGCTTTGATTTTAGAAACAATCAGAGAAAGAAGGCATCAGTTATTAGATCATTTATTCAAAATATTTTAAGCAAATTAAGCATTGATTTCTTTATCATATATGATGAGTTGTTGAACTTAAGAGAGGATCTGAATATGAGAGAAATGCGCAACTCTTTGCCCATGAAAAGTTCTTTATTCTGGTTCTTTTAATTTGCTTTACCCCATGAAATTTATTATGGCTTCCATGTCAGTATGGTGTGGGGTTAACTTTTTAAATTTATATTTAAAATAATTGAATATTATCTTAGAGCCCTGATATTCATAAAAATTTACCTCAAAATTTGTTGTTGTCAGTATCTTACAGTCACTCACATTGATCTATTTTTCTTCAAATACATGTTTAAAATGAATTCTCACAGATAACTAAGGTAAGTAGAATTGAAAACAAATTTAGCCAAAGGAAAGAAGATATGTGAAAATATTTACATGAAGTTGCCTTAAATGGTACTGACACGCAATAAGAAATGTGTTATATAAAAGAAACTTTCCTTATCTCTAGGTGGAATATCCATAGTCATTCTAAATGTTTTTTGATAAGTTTTGACATTTTGAAATGAAAGTTATTTTAACAAAAACCACATTCAAGAAAGATGCTTAAACATTTTAAATGATGCCTAATGTAGTGAATATATTGTTTCTCTTACAGTTAGAGATTTTACCAAATGACAGTTTTAGTATGTTATGAAAAAATACTAAGAATTATAGTATGAATTAGATGTTTGCATTTTAGAGGTAGAAGAGAATAATGAAACACATAGTATGCAAATACATCCTTCAATTAAATAAAACTCATCTTTAATGCTTTTATTAATGTCTTACCAAGTTTGTTTCCATTCACTATAGTTGGTTATAACCAAAGAGATAACTGTTTACAATCTTCTTTGAGTAAAAATCAGAAATGTAAGCATTCAAACAGTAAATTATTTTCAGGAATATATTACTGATCAGTGATTGCTATTTTAACTCAAAACTCATTTTGAAGGGAAAAAATAACAATGCTTAGCACTTTTATAATGTTTTTTGTCTTCAAATAATTCACTTAATTAATTCTAATCTTTACAACACCTCTAAGAGGTGGCAAATTGGCTAGAACTGTTTCCCCATACTGATATAATTATTATGATGTGCATGTATATTAAAATCACATCATTTTACTTCTTAAATTTGTTTGTAGTTTCAGATAATATAAATCATCTCACATTCATTTAGTTAAAAAATAATGTTGTAAAATGAAAACAGGTTGGAAATCATGTTTGGTAATACTTTAGGAAAAATTTCATACAGACTTTAGCTTTGGATTTTCCCTTTTGTGGAGGGGAGCATATCTGAAGTTGTGGAGCATGTGGAGCATGATGGGTCCAGGACCCGAGGGACCCTAGATTCTAGCCTTAGTTTTTTCATTAACTCCCTGTCTGACCTTGAAACTTACTTTTCTCAGCTACAAGGTAGTGATAATGTTACCTGCCTGGCATTTATCATGGAGATGTTTGATGGTTCAATGTAACAATGTATGTGAAAACATTTTATTACCTTAAAGTATTTTTCAATATAGTTGATAGATTTTTATAAAATGAAAGACAACTAATATAAAATATATTCCTATGGACATAAATAGAGATGTAGGAGATTGCATTTTAGTTTATTGATTCAGCATTTTACAAATGTGTTTATTGAGTGTCTGGTATTACAGAGAGCACACACAGTTGACATATGAAGAGCATATATGGAGTGGATGGGTTGTATATGGTGAAGCTAGATAAGATGTAGATATTCATTATGAGTCCATTAGGGCTGGCATATCCCAGAATTTTTCTTAATTTTTCCGTCCAAAGAAGAAAGCAAGGGACTGATACTCCTCTGAATGGATATTATTTATTAATGGGGAGAAATATATGGGTCTCATCATTTTCATCATGTTTAACTGTAACAAGTCAAAATTCATCAAAATGAAGATTTCAGAGTATAGTGTTGTGCAGTCATATATGTGGTATCACTTCAGGACCTCTGTCTACTGGCATGAGCCCCTTCCATTTTCACTTGAAATGCACCTTTTGAGAGGTATTGCCTTAGTTAAAAATCTTTTGTCCTCCTTAGGGTAGAATGGCTTCTGGCTTAGGCATTTCCATCTTCATTTATCTTTTGGTTTTTCCTCCTTCCTTGTGGATTACTCCTTCTGAGGCTCCTTTATTGGTTATTCCTTATCTGTTAGACCTCTAAAATTGAGAAGCTCCAGAACTCAGTACTCAGGCCCTTTTTCTGTCTACATTGACTACTTTGGTGCTCATAGTCATTGCTGTGACTGCAATGCTGTAAACACTCAAATACAATAATCAATTTTATATCTCTTGCATACACTTCTCCCATGATCTCCAGAATCATGTTAATACTTATTCATCATTTCAGCTTGCATAAATCTCATATGCATCTCAAACTTAAGAGGTTTAAGCAGTATTCCTGACTCTCTCCTGTGTTCACTCCATTCCTCCTACAGTTTTCCCGTTTGCAGTCAGTAAATGACAGCTCCCCTCTTCCAGTTACTGAAACAAAGGCCCCAGAATCCCTCTTGATTTCTCTCAGTCACATATGCTCCATATCTCCTGTTGGCTCTGTTTTCAAAACACATCTACAATTCAGCCACCTCACATCACATCTACCAAGCACATCCTAGCCAAAACCACTATGTGTTCATCCCATCCCAGCAGTTCCAGACTGTTATTCTTACTTCCACCTTTGCCATTATGGAGATTATTCTCAACATATGATATAGATCTGTGGTTCTCAAACTTTACATGAATAAGAATTACCCAGAAGTTTGTTAAAACAGATTGTTGGGCTCTACCCTCAGAATTTGTGATTCAGTAAGTGGGCCACAGAATTGGCACTTCAAAAAAGTTACTGAGTGAATTGAATGTCAATGCTCTGGGGACCACCCATTGAGAATCAGTCATGCAGGGCTTCACTACTCATGGTATGGTCCACTGACCAAACATATCAGCATGACTTAAGCTTTTCAGAAATGTAGAATTTTAGGCTCCACTTCAGACCCACTGAATCACAATCTGAATATTAATAGGATTCCAGGTGATCCTTCTAAACATGACAGTCTCAGAAATGCGGATAAACAAGTGTATTCTTCTTTACAGTGAAGAGAAATATTCTTCTTTTACATTTCAAGTCACATTATGTTCTTCCTTTACTCAAAATAGATTTCCTTCTCAATCAGGGTAAAACCCTAAATCCTTACCATGGCTTAGAATGTCTTGCATAACTTAGGCTTCCTGCAAAACCCTCTGATTTCTCCTCCTACCATTCATCTGCTGATTCTCTGTTCTCCTACCCCATTGGTCAACTTGCTCTTCCTTGAACTCAACCATGTTTTGACTCAGGGCTTCGTCACTGCCTTTTTTCCTCAGTCTAAAATGCTCTTTCCCCAAAAGCCATAGGATTTATCCCCTCACTTCCTTGGTCTCTGTTCAGGAGTCATCTTAGCAATGAAGACCTTTTTTCCCTAAAATATTTGGTAACAGTCCCCCTTCCCAACCTGACACTCCATGTACTTCTTAACCTGCTTTAATTTTCAGTGTGTAATATATTACCCTCTGAAATATTACATATTTGTTTACTAGCTTATTTTGCTTCTAGAAGACAATTTCTTTTGCAGAAGTACTTGGACACTTTTTTTCCCTTTTGTTTGACTCTTCTGTTCACTTTTGCGTGTCCAATGCCTAGAACACTGCTAGGCATATAATAGTAGTCAAATATTTGTTGAATTTATAAATATGAATGAGCTTTGAAAATCTTTTCTTAGGGTTGGACTTTTAATGGGAAGACATAAGAGTATGCCAATATGAAAGTATTGAGGAGAAGAAAAAACAAGTTAGGTGGTTTCAGGTCTAAAATTTAACAGCAAGAAGAGGACAACCAGAAGTCAGACTTCTTCTCCATCACAATTTCTTTAGGTTTTTATTAATGAGGAAATTAAATTGTAACTACATATAGATGTTATGTATAAGATATATTTCCTCCAGTTTTATATTCTATTCTAGGATGATAGACCAAAATGATGAAAAGTTGCTGATATATTTACTCTCTCCTTAAAATAAATGACCACAAATGATCTCAGTTATGAGATCATTTCTTCACTGTAAAAAATAATACATTATTTTATCTGTGTTTCTGAGACTGTCATATTTGAAGGATCACCTGGAATCATATTAATATTCAGATTGTGATCCAGTGGGTCTGAAGTGGAGCCTAAAATTCTACATTTCTGAAAATTCTTTGTTTTTGGCTAAAGAATTTTAAATTAATGGTGATAAGGTCCAACAGTGTGTATAGTTGGAAAGGGGTAGCCAGTGGGAAGATACTGGGATAAGTGTTGGGACTGTTTTTATTTAATGCCTTTGCTAATGATCTGGAAGAAACAGTGAGAATCTCATTAATTAAATTCACTGGTTTACTAAATTAAGAAGTATCAGTGATACCAAGGAAGAAAAAATGCAGAAGGACATATAGGAGTCGGACAAAGTGGAGACAAATGAATTAGAGTTCCAACTATAAAAAAAATTCAGATTGAAATATTTAAGACATATTTAAGCAGTTCTTTATGCTGTTAATATTCATTTGATGATGCTAGCATTGATAATGTTGATGAAGACATTTTACTTTGATTTCTGACTAATCTGTGTCAAGAGTGGGTCAACTGCTGTCATTTTATGCAAGAACCCATCATGTTGGACACTATGTGTAATAAGGGAAAAATCTTATTTCTAAACTAAAATCTACATTTACATATGTCCAATGGTATTAAATAGCGATGGTTCACATGAGGAAGCAAGTGAAGCAAATTCTTCCTATGGGAAGGGATTTTGAGGGCAGCATTTAGACAATGGATCACAGTTAGAAGGACAGATGGTTCTGACCTCAAGACATCTTTCAAGTTATATTCTGCCCCAGCCTCCATGGATTTATTTCTGAATCCCAGTGTAAAATTTTCGCAGTATTCATTAAATCGATTAGGTCAAGTCTTATATATTCAGCAATCAATGGTCAGACATTGGCAATTTCTCATGGCTGAACTAATGTGCTGTTTGGTATAAGAACTTTGAAGTCACAAGGTAATAGCTACCGTGCTTCTCCAGGTACTCATTTCTACTTACAAGAGACCCTCCCAGCTTCAGTTCAGACATCAGGAACTGCTGGTGAGCAGCAAATGCAGTGCTCATTTAGGCTAAGCACTGAAACTTCTAGTAAGAGTTAGCAGCTGGAAGAAGACAGAAGGAAAATAAATTTCAAGAAGTGCCCTAAGGTTGTGTGTAGTGGCTCATTCCTGTAATCACAGCTACTGGGGAGGCTGAGGCAGGAGTATCACTTGAGCCCAGGATTTCGAGGCTGCAGTGAGTTATGATGGTACCACAGTACTCCAGCCTGGGTGACAAAGTGAGACACCATCTCTTAAAAGGAAAAAGAAGTACCTTAGAAGACTAGCTTATAGATGAAAAAGACTTAAGGATTCCTTAAAGTATTTAAGTATTAAGCATTTAAGGATTTAAGGATTCCTTAAGTATTTCAGGTAATTTTTAGTATTGATAATATTTGGTGTCTATTTATAATAGTATTTATAATTCTTATTTTCATGTTTATATTTTGCCCCAGGCTGTTGTAAGGTTGAAAATATAGTTATGCATAGGGACAAAAGGAAGGTAGAAATAGGGTCTGAAGGACTTCAGGAATTCTGTGATTTGGTTTAAGACTGTAATTACCATGCTTCTCCTGCCTGGTCTCCTGTAAAATGTATCTATGGCAGCAGGTAATATTCTCAGGCAAAATGCTGCTTAATTCTGAACTATAGAAAGATCTGTGGTTCTCAAACTATAGAAAGTTCAGAATTCAGGTAGAAACATAATATGGTTGATGTTGATGTTATTGTGTACATATATGGGAACATTTAGGAAAATACACTGTTGGAGCTCTTTTGGACTAGCATGATTATAAAACCATGTGTTCTCTATTAGGTGAGCCAGTAGAGCTTTCTGACTCCTAGCATTCTGCAGCCTTAGATGGAATGATGCACAGGAAAACTGCGTGCAAATATGCACACCAGCATTCCATTTAGAGTGTCCCTGTTTTGTACCATGTGTGAGGGACATCAGGCAACACACTGTATCACTCTGATTCTCAGCTGCCTAACCTGTAAAATGACAGAATTGCACCAGATGCTGTGAATTGCAATTTTTCCAACCATAATATTCTATTGCACTATATACTGATACTTTTAGTGGAATATTACATGTCCTCTACTGGAATTTTACATGTCCTCTACATTGATTCACCAGAGAGTAGTTTTATAAGTGAAATAGTAAAAACTTCAGCTACAAATTACTGATAACAATAACAAATAGCGAATATTTAATAATGAGTGGTTACTATGTGCCAGTAGTCATGCTAAGGATTATCATGTATCTTCTGAGATTTCTTTGAGCAGTGTTTAAAGGAATCAGAGAAGACACAAACAAATGGAAAAACATCCCATGTTCATGAATAGAAAGAATCAGTATCATTAAAATAGCTACACTGCCCAAAGTAATTTACAGATTAGATGCTGTTCTTATCAAACTACCAATGACACTCTTCACAGAACTAGAAACAACTATTTTAAAATTCACATGGAACCATAAAAGAGCCTGAAAAGTCAAAGCAATCCTAAGCATAAAGAACAAAGCTAGAGGCATGACATTACCTGACTTCAAACAATACTACAAGGCTTACAATAACCAAAACAGCATGGTACTGGAACACAAACAGGCACATAGCCCAGAAATAAGGCCACACATCTATGATCATCTGATCTTCAGCAAAGCTGACAAAAACAAGCAATGGAGAAAAGACTCCCTATTCAATAAATGGTTCTGAGACTGCTAACTAGCCATATGCAGAATGTTGAAGCTGGACCCCTTATACCTTACACAAAAATCAACTTAAGATGGATTAAAGACATAAATGTAAAATCCCAAACTATAAAATCCCTGGAAGACAACCAAGGCAATACCATCCTGGACATATTAATGGAAATGAGCAGAGATTTCATGGCAAAGATACCAAAAGCAATCACAGGAAAAGCAAAGATTGACAAGTGAGATCAAATTAAGAGCTTCTGCACAGCGAAAGAAACTATCAACAGAGTAAAGAGACAACCTAGAGAATGGGAGAAAACTTTTGCCAACTATGCATCTGAGAAAGGTTTTTATATCTAGCATCTATAAGAAATTTAAATTTACAAGAGAAAAACAACTCTATTAAAAAGTGGGCAAAGGACATGAACAGACAAACTTCTCAAAAGAAGACATATGTGCGGCCAACAAGCAAATAAAAAAAGCTCAATGTCACTGGTCATTAGAGAAATGTACACTGAAACCACAATGAGATACCATCTCACACCAGTCAAAATGGCTATTATTAAAAAGTCCAAAAATAACATGTTGGCAAGGCTTTAGGAAAAATAACAGAATTCTTATTTACTGTTGGTGGGAGCGTAAATTAGTTCAGCCATTGTGAGGGAATGCAGTCTGATGATTCCTTAAAGAGCTAAAAACAGAACTGCATTCAATCCAGCAATTCTATTACTGGGTATACATCCAGAGGAATAGAAATCATTTTACTATTAAGACATATTCATGCGAATGTTCATTGCAGTATTGTTCACAAAAGCAAAGACATGGAATCACCCTAAATGCCCATCGATGTCAGATTGGATAAAGAAAATGTGGTACATATACACCATGGAAAACTAGGCAGGGATAAAAAAGAATGACATCCTGTATTTTGTGGGAACATGGATGGAGCTAGAGGCTATTATCCTTTGCAATCTAATGCAGGCACAGAAAACCAAATACCACATGTTCTCACTTATAAGTGGGAGCTAAATGATAAGAACTTATGTCCACCAAAAAGGAAACAACAGACCCTGGAGTCTACTTAAAGGGGGAGCAATGGAGGAGAGAGTGGAACAGAAAAGATAACTATTGGACACTGGGCTTAATACCTGTATAATTAATAATCTGTACAACAAACACCTGTGACACATATTTACCTATGAAATAAACCTTCACATGTACCCCCAAGCCCAAAATGAAAGTTAAAAATAGTTCATGAATTGTTTGATTTGATTTAAATCTTAAATCTTGTTAGGGTTCATTTAGTTCTCTTAATAAATTGTAGAGTAACATGGTCTTAAAGATCATGGCTGGGAGGGTTAGAATTAGAACTCAGAGCTCCCGAATCCTTTTGAAATTTTTATCATTCCCCTGCCTGATTGCAAACACTGCCTTTTTCTGCCATAGAGAGATGCTTTCCTACCTGTCTTATAATGGAAAATGCAATGAATAAAACAGAAATAAGGAAGAAATGTAATTGCAATGCATAATTACAGTCTGTGATTTTTAAATGCATGTTCATAAATTGAAGCAGTAAGGTAAGATGGCTTTTCTTCTTGCACAACCAGAAAGATGCCATCAATACAATGCACTCTATCTTTTTCTACATATCTAAAAAAAATAGAACGTAGATTAACTTTATCAAGATCCCCTATTAGTCTATCTAAAAACATTGCCTAAAAGGTCAATTACAGCGCTATCTCCCTGGCTTTACATCGTGTTTAATTTTATGATGAACACCTAAGAGAAGCATGATATATTAAAGCACTGTCTCCATTCTTTTAAAACATCAAAACACAGTGTTTGGACTTGTGATTTTTGTCCAAGTATCCTCTCTTTAGTATTTCAGAAACTTTATTCAGAAAAAGTAATTGGTAGTTCCAGCCTCTTTATTCTCACAGCTGCCAAACTTCTCAAATCTGGAGTAGTCAACCATCCTTAACAGGTGATTAATAGCAAGGCAAAAAGTGCTATTGGACACCTGGAGAGTGAAGCTAAGTGCAACGTATTGAGCAGCTGAGAACATTTCTTGACAGATTTTGTTTTAGGTAAAAATGTGATTACATTTTCTTTCAGAGATTTCTTAAAACATATATTGTAAGGGAAAGAAAATCCATATGGTATTGATTTATTTAAATGTTTCAAAAATTAGATATTGGGAAAGCCTCTTGTATTTATATTTTTCTTAGAGAGGGAACATTTTATTTCACCAAGAATAAAAAGCAAAAAAGCCTGAAATTCATGTTTAGTTCCAAATTTAAAGTCAGAATTGACATGGTTTTAAAAACATGACCAAACAAAAATAAGTTTGTAGTTTCAAAGAATAATGTAAGCTTTAGAAGGAAGCAGGCAAGCTGTTTCTCTGGAAGACTCATTCCCTTAGTCAAAACAGAGCAGCAAACAAATAAACAGTAGTAGCACCAAATGGTAGTTCCGTATAAAACTCTACTGAATTTACAGCTTTAGTGATACAAGACTGGGTATCAATTCATGGTTTCTTTTTCTTTATATGCAACAAAACAAAAGAACTCTGTTAACAGGGGTAATGAATTGTGTGGGCTGTAATTGCTATCCTGTCGGTAACTGTTACTTGCTTACAATGCTTCAGTGTTAACTGGAATTAGGCTGTACTCTGTAGCCTACTAATCCATACTTATTACTAAACAGAGGAGAAAGGGGACTATTACCACCTTCCAGAGGTGTTGTTAAAAAGCATCTTTACCCTGGATGTACATCTAAAGTATTACCTGGCTTTATCCAGTTTTGAATAATTTTTGTAACTACTCAAAAAAAATACAAATGCTTATATCTCACAATATGAGGTATATGGTTATCTTACATAAATAATATTTAGGGATTTGTTATACATCTCAGATATGGCCCTGAGAATTTAGAAACACTGATTTGTTTCTCATTCGATTTCTTTATCTTTATTACCTTGACCTTTGCTCTCAACACTTTTCTAATCAAAACCTGTCACTATTTTTAAAATCTCCAGCTTTATCGAGGTATAATTAACAAATAAAATAGATATATTCAGCATGTGCAATGTGATGATTTGATATATGTATACACTGTAAATTATCACAATCAAATTAATTGGCATATTCATCACCTCACATAGTTGCCATGTGTGTGCACACAAGTGTAATAAGGAATGATCTTCCTAGAAGTATTCATGACGGTATTATTAGCTTTAGTCACCATGTTGTATATTAGATCCTCAGAAATATTCATCTCAGTGAAAGTTTTTGTGTACCCTTTAACCAGTATCTCATTTCCCCTACTCCAGGCCGCTGGCAGCCACTGTTCTACTTTCTGCTTCTATGAGTTTTACTTTTTAAGATTCCACATATAAGTGAGATTTTACAGTGTTCATCTTTCTGTATCTGGCTTACTTCACTAAACATAGTGTCTGCTAGGTTCATCCATGTTGTCACAAATGGTAGGACTTTCCTCTTTCAATGGCTTAATAATATTCTATTGTGTATACACACATATACACACATCACATTTTCTTTACTCAGATGTTGATGGACTTAGATTATTTCTATATCTTTATTATTATACATAATCCTGCAGTGAATATGGGAATACTGATATCTCTTCAAAATACTGGTTTTATTTCTTTATTTCTTTTGTATATACATATAGAAGTGGAAATCCTGGATCATATGGTAGTTCTATGTTTAATTTTTTGAGGAACCTTCACACTTCATGCCCTTCATACTTCATACCCTTCATACCCACCAAGAGTGTGCAAGGATTCCCTCTTCTCCACATACCCACCAACACATATCTCTTATCTTTTTGATAATAGCCATGCCAACAAGTGTGGGTTATGGGTTTGATGTGTTTTTCCCTGATGATTAGTGATGTTGAGCACATTTTCATAAACTTTTTGGGCATTTTTATGTCTTCTCTGGAAAAATGTCTATTCAAGTCTTGATCATTTTTGAAAAATGGGTTTATTAGTTTTCTTTGCCTTCAAGTTGTATGAGTTTCATACATACTTTGGATATTACTCTTTTATGAATTATATGATGTACAAATATATTATCCCATTACATAGCTTGTCTCTTCACTCTGTTGATTGTTTCGTTAGCTGTGTAGAAGGTTTTCAGTTTGAGGTAATGCCACTTGTCTATTTTTGCATGTGCTGCGTGTGTTTTTTATGTCATATCCAAATAAATATTGCCAAGACCTATGTCAATTAGATTTTTTCCCCTATGTTTTCTTCTAGGAGTTTTATAGTTTCAGATCTTACATTTAAGCCTTTTATCTATTTTGAGCTTATTTTTAAACTATGTGGTGTAAAATAAAGGTCAAATGTTATTATTTTGCCTATGAATATTCACTTGTCCCAATACCATTTACTGAAGAGATTGTCCTCTGCCCTTTGTTTATTCTTGGTGCTCTCATCAAAGATTAGTTGACTGAATATAGTTGGGTTTATTTCTTGGCTCTCTATTTTGTCACCGGTCTATTTGTCTGTTATTATGCCAGTACCATACTGTTATGATTACAATAACTTTGTACTATAGTTTGAAATCAGGAAGAGTGATACCTTCAGCTTTCTTCTTATGTTTTTCCAAATTGCTTTGGCTTTTAAGTATCTTTTATGATTCCATGTACATTTTAGGATCTTCCTTTCTATTTCTGTGAAAATTGCCATTGGAAATGTGATAGGAATTTTGTTGGACTTAACAGATTACTTTAGAGAGTGTGGTCATTTTATAATATCAATACTTCCTGTCCATAAGCATGGAATATCTTTCCATTTACTTGTATCTTTAATTTTTTTCATCAATGTTTCCTATTTTTCAGTATATAGATTTTTCACCTCATTTGGTTAAATGTATTCCTAAATATTTTTTCCTGCTATTGCAAATGAGATTATTCTCTTATTTTTTCAAATAGTTATTACTGTTAGAAATGCTACTGATTTTTGTATATAAATTTTGTATCCTGCAAATTTACTGAATATATTTATTCTAACAGTTTTCTGGGAGAGACGAGGATTTTCTGTACGTAAGATCGTGTCACCTGCCAACAGAGATAATTTAACAAATTTTCTGATATGCATGCCCTTTATTTCTTTTCTTACCCAATTTCTGAGTAGGACTTCTAGCTCCATGTTGAGTGGAAGTGGCAAGGGTAGTTACCCTTGTCTTGTTCCTGATCTTAGAGGAACAATTCTTGCCTTCCAGTAAAAAAAAGTCACTTGATCATGGAGTATGATCTTTTTAGCATGCTGTTGACTTTTTTTTTGACAGTGTTTTATTAAAAAGTTTGTATCTATGTTCATCAGGAATATAGCCTGTAATTTTCTTTTCTATATCATTTTTATATGACTTCAATATCAGTGTAATGCTGGCCTTGCAGTTTGGAAGATTTCCCTCCTCTTAAATTTTTTTGGAAGAGCTTTGGAAGGATTGGTGTTAATTCTTTTTTAAATGCTTGGTAGAGTTCACTTGAGAAGCCATCAGATCCTGAAGTTTTTGGTGTTGTTGTAAATTACTGAGTGAATCTCCTTACTTGTTTTTAGTCTGTTTAGATTTTCTGTTTTTTTCATGATTCAATCTTGGTAAACTATAAATTTCTGTGAAGTTATACATTTTTTTCTAAGCTATCCTATTAGCATATAATTGTTCACGGTAGTCTTTTATGATTCTTTGTATTTCCTTTTTTTTTCTTTTTTTAAATTATTATTATACTTTAAGTTCTAGGGTCCATGTGCATAACGTGCAGGTTTGTTACATATGTATACTTGTGCC
>NW_012117777.1:667216-671117 GCF_000951035.1 Colobus angolensis palliatus
ATCCTTGAGGAATCGCCATACTGTTTTCCATAACGGTTGAACTAGTATACAATCCCACCAACAGTGTAAAAATGTTCCTATTTCTCCACACCTCTCCAGCACCTGTTGTTTTCTGACTTTTTAGTGATTGCCATTGATGGTATCTCATTGTGGTTTTGATTTGCATTTCTCTGATGGCCAGTGATGACAAGCATTTATCATGTGTCTGTTGGCTGTATGCATGTCTAGGTAATACCATTCAGGACATAGGCATGGGCGAGGACTTCGTGTCTAAAACACCAAAAGCAATAGCAACAAAAGCCAAAATTGACAAATGGGATCTAATTAAACTAAAGAGATTCTGCACAGCAAAAGAAACTACCATCAGAGTGGACAGGCAACCTACAGAATGGGATAAAATTTTTGCAATCTACTCATCTGACAAAGGGCTAATATCCAGAACCTACAAAGAACTCAAACAAATTTACGAGAAAAAAACAAACAGCCCCATCAAAAAGTGGGCAAGGGATATGAACAGACATTTCTCAAACGAAGATTTTTTGTATTTCTATGGTATCAGTTGTAGTGTTTCCCCTTTTACTTGTAATTTTATTTCATTCCATTAGAATAGCTAAATGTTTGCCAATTTTGTTCATCTTGTCAAAAAACTAGTTCTTAGTTTTCTTGCTGTTTTCTATTGTACTACTCATCTCTATTTCACTTATTTCTGCTCTGATTGTTATTTTCTTCCTTGTGTTGACTTCAGTCTTAGTTCTTTTATTTCTAGTTCCTTGAGGTGTCAATTTGGCTTGTTTGAGATCTTTCCTTTTTTTAATGTATGTATTTATTATTATAAGCTTCCCTCTAAATATGGATTTTAATGCATCCCATAAATTTTGTTATGTTCCTTTTCCATTTTTGTTTCTCTTAAGATGCTTTTTTTTTTTTAAATTTCTCTATTGATTGTTTCTTTAACTCTTTGTTCAGGAGCATTAATGTTTTTTTCGCACATATTTTTGAATTCTTCAAGTTTCTTCTTGTTATTGATTTTTTTTTTAACTTTAAGTTCCGGGATACATGCACAGAGTGGTTTGCTGCACCTATCAAGCCATCACCTAGGTTTTAAGCCCTGCATGCATTAGCTATTTGTCCTCATGCTCTCCCTCCCCTGGCTCCACACCCCAACAGGCCCTGGTGTGTGTTGTTCCCCTCCCTGTGTCCATGTATTCTCATTGTTCGACTCCCACCTATGAGTGACAATATATGGTGTTTGGTTTTCTGTTCCTGTGTTAGTTTGCTGAGGATGATGGCTTCCAGCTTCATCCATGTGCCTGCAATGGACATGTTCTCATTCCTTTTTGTGGCTGCATAGTATTCCATGGTGTATATGAACCACATTTTCTTTATCCAGTCCATCACTGATGGGCATTTGGATTGGTTCCATGTCTCTGCTCTTGTGAGTAGTGCTGCATAAACCTATGCGTACATGTATCTTTATAATAGAATTATTTATATTCCTTTAGATATATACCCAAAATGCGATTGCTGGGTCAATTGGTATTTCTGTGGTGATTCTGAGGAATCGCCACACTGTCTTCCACAGTGATTGAACTAATTTACATTTCCACCAACAATATAAAAGTGTTCCTATTTCTCCACAGCCTCAGCAGCATCTGTTGTTTCTTGACTTTTTAATAAATGCCATTCTGACTGGTATGAGATGGTATCTCATTGTGGTTTTGATTGGCATTTTGCTAATGACCAGCGATGTTGAGCTTTTTTTCATATTTTTGACTGCATAAATGTCTTCTTTTGACAAGTGCCTGTTTATATCCTTTGCTCACTTTCTGATGGGGTTGTTTGTGGTTTTTTGTTTTTTTTTCGTTTTTTTTTTTTTTGGAAATTTGTTTTAGTTGCTTGTAAATTCTAGATATTAGCCCTTTGTCAGATGGATAGATTACAAAAATTTTCTCCGATTCTGTAGATTGCCAGTTCACTCTAATGATAGTTTCTTTTGCAGTGCAGAAGCTCTTTAGTTTAATTAGATACCAGTTGTCAATTTCAACTTTTGCTGCAATTGCTTTTGGTGATTTCATCATAAAATCTTTGTCCATGTGTATGTTCTGAATGGCATTGCCTAGGTTTTCTTCTAGGATTTTTATAGTTTTGGGTTTTACTTTTAAGTCTTTAATCCATCTGGAGTTAAGTTTTGTATAAGGTGTAAGGAAGGGGTCCAGCTTCAGTTTTCTGCATATCGCTAGACAGTTTTCCCAGCACCATTTGCTAAATAGGGAATTCTTTCCCCATTGCTTGTTTTTTTCAGATTTGTCGAAGACCAGATGGTTGTAGATGTGTGGTCTTATTTTTGAGCTCTCTATTATGTTCCATTGGTTTATATGTCTCCTTTGGTACTAGTACCATGCTGTTTTGGTTACTGTAGCCTTGTAGTATAGTTTGAAGTCAGGTATTGTGATGCCTCCAGCTTTGTTCTTTTTTCTCATGATTGTCTTGGCTATGTGGGCTCTTTTTTGGTTCCATATGAATTTTAAAGTAGTTTTTTCTAATTCTGTGAAAAATGTAAATGGTAGTTTGATGGGAATAGCATTGAATTTGTAAATTACTTTGGACAATAGGGCCATTTTCATAATATTGATTCTTCTTATCCATGAGCATGGAATGTTTTTCCATATGTTTGTGTCCTCTCTTATCTCCTTGAGCAGTGGTTTATAGTTCTTTTTGAAGAGGACCTTCACGTCTCTTGTTGGCTGTATTCCTACATATTTTATTTCCTGTAGAAATTGTGAATGGGAGTTCATTCATGATTTATCTCTCTGCTTGTCTATTGTGGGTGTAAAGGAATAACCGAGATTTTTGCATATTGAATTTGTTTCCTGAGACTGCCGAAATTGCTTATCAGATTAAGGAGTTTTTGGGCTAAGATGATGGGGTTTTCTAAATATAGGATCATGTTGTCTACAAACAGAGAAAATTTGACTTCCTCTCTACTTATTTGAGTATCTTTTATTTCTCTTTCCTGATTGCCATGGCCAGAACTTCCAATAGTATGTTGAATAGGAGTGATGAGAGAGGACATCCTTGTCTTGTGCCGGTTTCCAAGTTGAATGCTTCCAGCTTTTGATCATTCAGTATAATATTGGCTGTGGGTTTGTCATAAATAAACATTTTTTTTAGCTATGTTCCTTCAATATCTAGTTTATTGAGACTTCAGCATGAAGGTATGTTGAATTTTACTGAAGACTTTTTTCTGCATCTGTTGAGATAATCGTGGTTTTTGTCATTGGTGCAGTTTATGTAGTGGATTACATTTATTGATTTGCATATGTTGAACCAGTCTTGCATCCCAGGGATGAAGCCAATTTGATCGTAATGGATAAGCTTTTTGATGTGCTGCTGGATTCGATTTGTTATTCAGTGTTTTTGCATCAAAGTTCATCAGGTATATTGGCCTTCAGTTTTCTTTTTTTGTTGTGTGTCTGCCAGGTTTTGGTATCAGGATGATGCTAGTCTCATAAAATGAGTTAGAGAGAAGTCCCTACTTTTCAATTGTTTGGAATAGTTTCAGCAGGAATGGTACCAGCTCCTCTTTGTACCTCTAGTATAATGTGGCTGTGAATCCATCTGGTCTTGGCCTATTTTTTTTTTATTTTTTTTTTGGTTGGTAGGCTATTTATTACTGCCTTACTTTCAGAACTTGTTATTGGTCTATTCAGGGATTCCACTTCTTTCTGGTTTAGTCTTGTGAGGGTGGATGTGTCCTGAAATTTATTCATTTTTCTGCTCATCATCACTGGCTATCAGAGAAATGCAAATCAAAACCACAATGAGATACCATCTCACACCAGTTAGAAGGCAATCATTAAAAAGTCAGGAAACAACAGGTGCTGGAGAGGATGTGGAGAAA
>NW_012117777.1:671593-707617 GCF_000951035.1 Colobus angolensis palliatus
AACATGGCACAAGTATACATATGTAACAAACCTGCACGTTATGCACATGGACCCTAGAACTTAAAGTATAATAATAATAATAAATTATTCATTTTTCTAGATTTTCTAGTTTATTTGCATAGAGGTGTTCATAGTATTCTCTGATGCTAGTTTGTATTTCTGTGGGGTCAGTGTTAATATCCTCTTTATCATTTTTTATTGTGTCTGTTTGATTCTTCTTCTTTTTTTATTTTTATTTATTTATTTATTTATTTTTTGAGACAGAGTCTCACTCTGTCACCCAGGCTGGAGTGCAGTGGTGTGATTTCAGCTCACTGGAACCTCCACCCACTGAGTTCAAGTGATTCTCTTGCCTCAGCCTTTTGAGTAGTTAGGATTACAGGCATCTGCCACCACACCCAGCTAGTTTTTGTAGTTTTAGTAGAGATGGGGTTTCATCGTCTTGACCAGCTGGTCTTAAACTCCTGACCTCGTGATCCACGTGCCTCTGCCTCCCAAAGTGCTAGGATGACAGGTGTGAGCCATCACACCCAGTCAATTCTTTTCTCTTTTCTTCTTTATTAGTCTAGTTAGTGATCTATTTTTTTTTTTTTTCAAAAAGACAGCTCCTGGATTCATTAATTTTTTGAAGGGATTTTCATGTCTCTGTCTCCTTCATTTCTGCTCTGATCTTAGTTATTTCCTGTCTTCTGATAGCTTTTGGATTTATTTGCTCTTCTGTAGTTCTTTTCATTGTGATTTGAGATCTTTCTAGATTTCTGATGTGTACATTTAGTGTGGACATTTCCCTCTTAACGCTTCTTTAGCTATGTCCCAGAGATTCTGGTACGTTTTCTCTTTGTTCTTGTTGGTTTTAAAGAACTACTTGATTTCTGCCATAATTTTATTATTTACTCAGGAGTTCATTTAGGAGCAGGTTGTTCAATTTCCACGTGGTTGGGTAGTTTTAAGTGAGTTTCTTAATCCTGAGTTCTAATTTGATTGCAATGTGGTCTGAGAGACTGTTTGTAATTTCAGTTATTTTGCATTTGCTAAGGAGTGTTTTACTTCCAATTATGTGGTCAATTTTAGAGTAAATGCCATGTGGCATTCAGAATAATGTATATTCTGTTGGTTTGGTGTAAAGAGTTCTATAGATATCTATTAGGTCCACATGATCCAGAGGTGAGTTCATGTGCTGAATAACCTTGTTAATTTTCTGTCTTGTTAATGTGTCTAATGTTGACAGTGGGGTGTTAAAGTCTCACGCTACTATTCTGTGGGAGTCTTCTGCTTTCCATTTGCTTAGTAAACTTTCTTCCATCACTTTATTTTGAGCCCATGTGTGCTTTGCACATGAGATGGGTCTCTTAAATAGAGCACAGCTTGAACCTTGACTCTTCATTCAATTCGCCAGTCTGTGTCTTTTAATTGGGACGTTTAGCCATTTACATTTAAGGTTAGTATTTTTATGGGTGAATATGATCTGTCATCATGATGCTATCTGGTTATTTTGCACACTAGTTGATGCTGTTTCTTCATAGTGTCATTGGTCTTTATAGTGTGATCTGTTTTGCAGTGGCTGGTACCGGTTTTTCCTTTCTATACTTAGTGCTTCCTTCAGGAGCTATTGCAAGGCATGCCTGGTGGTGACAAATTCCCTCAGCATTAGCATGTCTGAAATTGATTTAATTTCTCCTTCAATTATGAAACTTAGTTTGACCAGATATGAATTCTGGGTTGAAAATTATTTTCTTTAAGATTGTTAAATACTGGTCCCCATTCTCTTCTGGACTGTAGGGTTTTGCAGATAGATACACTGTTAGTCTGATGGGCTTCCCTTGGTAGGAGACCTGGCCTTTCTTTCTGGGTTCCCTTAACATTTTTTCCTTCGTGTCAACCTTGTAGAATTTGATGATTATGTGTCTTGGTGTTGATGTTCTCATGGAGTATCTTTGCTAGATTCTCTGTATTTCCTGAATTTTCATGTTGGCCTGTCTTGCTAGGTTTGGGATGTTCTCCTGGATATTATCCCGAAGTGTATTTTCCAACTTGGTTCCATTCCCCCTGTCTTTTTCAGGTACTCCAGTCAGTTTTACTATGGCCTTTTTACATAGTCCCGTATTTTTCAGATTTTTCGTACATTCCTTTTCATTCTTTTTTCTCTCATGTTGCCTGTCTGCCTTATTTCAGCAAGATAGTCTTCCACCTCTGATACTCTTTTTCTGCTTGATTGATTAAGCCATTGATACTTACGTATGCTTCACAAAGTTCTCATGCTGCATTTTTCAGCTCCATCAGGTCATTTATGTTCCTCTCTAAACTGGTTATTCCAGTTAGCAACTTCTCTAACCTTTTATCAAGGTTCTTAACCTCTTTGCATTGTATTAGAACATGCTCCTTTACCTCAGTGAAGTTTGATATTACCCACCTTCTGAAGCCTACTTCTGTCAATTCATCTATCTCATCCTCCATCCTGTTCTGTGGCCCTGATGGAGAGGTGTTGCAATTATTTGAAGGAGAAGAAGCACTCTGGCATTTTGGGCTTTCAGTGTTTTTGTGTTGATTCCTTCTCATCTTCATGCATTTGTCTAGTTTTTATCTTTGAGGCTGCTGACCCTTGGATGAGGTTTTTGTGGGGACTTTTTTTTTATGCTATTGTTGTTGCTTTCTGTTTGTTTGTTATTCTTTCAATAGTCAGGTTCCTCTTCTGGAGAGCTGCTGTGGTTTGCTGGGGGTTCACTTCAGACCCTATTCATCTGGTTCACTCCTGCTCCCAGAGATATCACTTGAAGAGGCTGGATAAAAGGAAATATGGGTTCCTGCTCCTTCCTCTGGGATCTCTGACCTTGAGAGACACCAACCTGTGCCAGTAGGAACACTCCTGTATAGGGTGTGTGACAACCCCTGTTTCGGGTGCCTCACCCAGTTGGGTGGCATGGGAAGCAAGACCCATTTAATGAGGCACTTTGGCTGTTCCTTGGTGGAGGGTGTGGTAAATCCACTTGTCTGGGCTGCTGGGATTCCTCAGAGCTAGCAGGAGAAAAGACTAAATCTGCTGGTCCATGGAGACTATGTCCACCCCTGCTCCTAGGGGCTCAGGCCCAGGGAGATCAGAGTTCATTCCCTGAGCCCCTGGATAAAGATGGAGTTCCTGCAGAGACACCCTGTAGCCAGTGTTGGCTACTGCCTTCCCTCAAGGAGCTCAGATGGCTTAGACAGCAGGCAGCTGCAGCAGTGGTGATGGCTGCCCCTCCCCACAAGTAATTTGCAGGCCTAGGTTGATTCTGGCTGTTGAGGATCTGTGCAGCTCCATGGTTGCAACCCAAGGCTCTGGTGGCATGGGATAATGAGTGGGATCTTCCAATCCATGGGTTGCACAGTTCCTTGGTAAAAGCATAGTTTCCCAGGTTGAGTAGCCAACTTACTCACCTTCTCACTTGGGTGCCCTGTGTGGTTCTCAGGTGGGCTGCCACACCACACTGCCCTTCCTTCCTCTCCATAGGTCACACCAGCTGCCTAGTCAGCCCTAATGACAGAACCTGGATACCTCGGTTGCCAGTGTAGGATTTGCATGCTGTTGTGGATCTTTTCAGTGGGAGCCTCCAATTGCCACTGCTTCTAGTTGGCTTGGCCCCACTCCACTCCCTATTATTGATTTCTATTTTCATACCATTGTGCTCAGAAAAGATACTTGATATGATTTTAATTTTCTTAAATTTGTAAAAACTTCTTTCCTGGCCCAACATATGATTTCTCCTAGAGAAAGGTAGGTATGTGCCTGAGAGGAATATATCCTCTGCTGCTGTTGAATGAAATGTTCTCTATATATCTGTTAGGTTCATAGTGGTATTTAAGTGTGTTTATTTATTTTTTTTTTTGCATTTATTTTCTGTCTGCATGATCTCCCCATTGTTGAAAGTAAACTATTAAGGTCCTATAGTATATTTTATTGTCATGTCTCCCTTCAGCTCAGTTAATATTTGCCATATATATATATATATATATGTTCTCTGATATTGGATGTGTGTGTATATATATACACACACACACACACGTACACACATATACATATAGTTGTTATAATCTCTTAACACATTTTTAGTATTGATTGGCCTTATTTTTCTTTTTTCACAGATTTTTCCTGAAAATCTATTTTAGCTGATATAAATATTGCCACTCTCTCTCTTTTGGTTACCATTTACATGGAAGATATTTCTCATCCCTTCACTTCCAGTATATGTATGCCCTTAAAGGTGAATCTGAGTTGCTTGTAGCAACACCATTTTGGATCTTGTTTTTTAATCTATTCAGCTACTCTGTGTCTTTTAATTAGAGAATTTATTTACATTTAAAGTAATTATTAATAGAGACTTTTTGTCATTGTGTTATTTTTTTCTCATTGTTTTGTATTTCCTTTGATTTGTTATCTTTTGTTGTATTCCTTTGTAACTTGTTGTTTTTATTCTAGTGTTATGTTTTGACTCCTTTTTCTTTACAGTTTTTTCTATGCACTGAAGGTTTTTCGTGTGCATGTGTAGTTACCATGAGGCTTAAATAAAACATGTTATAGTGAAAACTATTTTAAGCTGATAACAAGTTATCCATTTAAACTCTATAATTTTACTTCTCCCCAGTTCAAATTATATACTATTAATGTCAGTCTTTACATCTTTTTGTATTTTGTGTCCATTAAAAATTCATGTTATTATAGTTATTTTGAATATTTCTGCTTTTAGCTTTTGTACCACAGTTAAAAAGTAACATCCAGTAGTTTTTCCTACCTGTGGGAGACATATTTCAATATCTCCAGTGGATGTCTAAAGGTGTAGAGAGTGCCAAACCCTGTATATACAGAGACAGATTGTTTGGAAGGCTAAGTCTTCCCTCTTAATGAGTAAAGGTTTTTGCTTTTTAAAAATTTTTTGAATCATCATTTTGGCTAAATGATTTATGGTAACGTGTAATTGTAGTTGATAATATCAATTGCTTTAAACCTTTAACATATTTGATAGGCTTCCCAAAATCAAACTTCAGCTTCAAAAATGTCTTTTCTGACCCCTAACTTTGGGATACTACAGACAGCCCCTGGAGCATCCAAAAGAGAGGTAAACAGGATTATTGGACATATTTAATATGTGGCTCATCTGGAGCAGCTGCTGTGAAGACACTGACTGCAGCAGTGTAGGCGTGGCTGGGATTGCATGCTCCAAAGGGCCAGCAAGAGCCAGGAATGGGGAGAGCCCCACCCGCTATGGAGTTGGAGGGGCAGGAGCCCCATGCTGTCTCCAGGTGCAGCTGCAGCCACCTAGCCACGACTCTGGATCTTGGTATCCCTCTGCTCTCGGGGGCTAGGAAGCCCCTGCTCCTGCAGGCTTGGAAGTGCCTGGTTCCACTGTCTCACCTCTCCCCACTCTTGGCACCTGCTCTGTGTGGAGCAAAGTTGTGGTCGAGCCTGGGCACTGTCATGACCCAACTGAGTGTGCGAGTGCTCTAGATGGCACTGACATGCCAATTCCTTGCCACCTCAGCTTCCTCTGGACTTTGGGTGCCCAGGAGCACAGGAAGTAAACCAGCAGGTTCCCCTCAGCACAAACAACCTAGGCATCATGGATAGCATGTTGATGGTGGGAGGCAGACAGTTTCCTGCATGGCAAGAGGCAGGTCTTCAGTGAAACCCCACCTTCAAGCCAGGTATGGCCTGAAGCCTGGAGGCCAGGGTGCCAGTTTCGAGCAGAGTTGCTGACCAGGAGTGAGAACTTACGGTCTTCTCCCAGGCCTGCCCATGGCTGCCCATTGGCCAATCAGCACACAGATCCTCCCTTTTGAGCCAATAAAAACCCTGGACTCAGCCAGACTGACACGGACATCAGGACTACCAGCTACACGAAGGAGCTACCCACTTTGTATCTCCTCAACTCATCGGGAAGACCGGTGTGTAGAAACGTGCTACCCACTATTGGTGTCCCCTTTGCTGAGAGGTGGACACTCAGAGGAATGACCTGCCTGAGGAAAGGAGCTACTCACTATAGGTCTCTTGAGAACTGTTCTGCTGCTCAATGAAGCTCCTGTCCACCTTGCTAATCCTTCAGTTGGCCACACACTTCATTATTCCTGGACATGAGACAAGAACTTGGGACTTGCCAAATGTTAGGACTAAAAGAGCCATACCACAAACAGTGCTGAAACATGCCCCCCTGCTCACCACGTTGTGGGTGACAAGAAGGAGAAAAGAGCTGCAGCCCTTCAGGGAGTTCAGACCTATGAGATCCCTGAGTCAGGACTGTGACACCCTCTGTGGGGCTCTGTGGATTCAGGTATCTCCAAGCTTTTGGGTACCACCACATTTCCCAATGCCCACAGCAGAAGCTACTTGCAGTACATCTGGTCCAGCCACAGCCTCACATGAAGCCAGCACCAGCGTTGGTGCCTGCCCTGCCACAGTTGTGTGCCTGGCTGTGTGCAGTGGCTGAACCCCATGCTCAATTGCTCACACAACAGTCACCGCTCTGTGCCTAATTCGCCCTTGGCAAATGTGGGATTCAGGCCAGTAGCAAGAGCTGAGTGCAGCCTGCAAAGGCCGAGTCAGTGGAACAAGCCCAGTAGATGTGAGCAAAACCCAAGCAAAGATGCCACCAGTGACAGAGGTATCTGGTTGGCCAAGTGAAGACCTAAGGACACTGACAATATCTTTTAAAATTAAGCTTACATACCTATGATAAAGTTTAATTTATAAGGCACAGTAAAAGATTAACTAAAGTAATGAATAATAAAAGAGAACATTTATAACAATTTAAGAAAATCTCTATAAATATGGCTTCTCTCTATCTCTCTTAAATATATTATTGTATTGCACCATGGGTAATTGAAACTGGATAGCAAAACTGCAGATAAGAAGGGATTACTGTACACACCACAATTACTTTATTACCATATTCTGAAATTTGCTATGTATTTAACCTTACCAGTGAGTTTTATACTTTCATATCTTTTCATATTATTACATAATACATTTTATTTCAATTTGAAAACTTTTTGGCATTTTGACATCCTATATAATAGTCCTTCAACTTTTACTTTTCTGAGAATGTTTGCATCTCTCTTTTATTTCTGCAGGACAACTTTGCCATGTATAATATTGTTAGTTGATACTTTTTTCCTATCAACACTTTGAACATAGCATCTAACTCACTTGTGACCTTCAAAGTTTCTGTAGAGAAATCCACTGATAGCCTTAGGAGTTTTGCTTGTATGCGATTAGTCTCTTTTGCTACTTTCCAGATCCTCTCTTATATTTGAATTTTATAGTTTGATTATAATGTGTTTCAGAGTATCCTTGTTTGGGTTAATTTTTCTTAGTGTTCCTTGAGGTTTATGAATTTGAATGCCATTCCCCCCCACCCAAGATTAGGCAATTTTTCAGCCATCGTTTATTTAAACATATTTTTCTGCTCCCTTCTCTTTACTTTTTAGACTCTCTTAATTTATATATTCATTTTCTTGATCACAGCCCATAAGTCCTTTTGCTCCCTTCAGCATTTTACGTTCCTTTTGTTTGGCTCTTCTAATAGTCTAATTTCAACTAATCTTTCTTCAAGTTCCTTGATTCTTTTCTCTGCATTTTTGAGTCTACTGTTGAAACGCTCTATTAGGTTTTCCATTCTGTCATTGTATTCTTCATCTCCAATATTTGTGTTTGGTTCTATTTTTATGGTTTATATTTCTTTATTAAACTTTTTAATTTTGTTTATGCACTTTCTTCCTCAGATACTGTTGTTTATTTGGGTTCTCTCTTGCATCATGCTGAGCTTCTTTAGGATAATTATTGTGAATTATTTGTCATACAATTTATAGATCTCCATTTCTCTGGGGTTGGTTACTGGAACTTTATTAGTCTCCTTTGATATTGTTATATTTGCCTACTTGTTCATTATCAGTGTAGCTCTGCTTTGGTATCTGTGCATTTGAAGAAGCAAACACTTCTTCCTGTTTTTACAGACTGATTTAGGCAAGTAAAGACGTTTTACTTTGGGTCTCTGGCCTAATGAGATTGTCCCAAGAATCACAGTTGAGTAGGGTTGGTGCTAGGTCACATGGGTGCTGCAGAATCTCCAGTGGGGGCTGTGGATGATGAACCTGTTACTGGAGTCTCAAACAGACATGAATCCTGTCTGTTTCCTGGGAAAACTGAACTGACTCTAAGTCTTTGGTCAATAGGCTGGCAGTAGGAAATGGGTACTTTTCAGGATTCACAGTTGTGTCTGCAATAGGTGCATAGGCAGATGTCCTTCCTTCTGGGTCCCTGAGTGAGCTCCTACTGGGTCTTTGAATGGGTTCTTGGACAGGAAGGACTGGCCCTAAAACATAGTTGAGAGAGGCTAAAACTAGTCATAGGGGTGTTTTGGGCTTCTCAGTTTAGACTGAGGTTTGCAAGCCTCTTTCTAGGGTCACAGGCATATATGCTCATATAGGTCCTGGGGGACAGAATTGCCCCTAGACTGTGGCTGAATAGAGCTAGGCTACAGGATGCTTCAGGATCTGCTGTGAGAGTCAGGTTGGTGGGTCTGCCTCTAAGAGGAGCATGGAATGGTGTGTCTCCTGGAAGGTCCATGTAAGAGCAGCACTAATCTATGACTAGAGATAAAAGGGGCTGGGACTGACTTACCAAGCTGTTTCAGAATCTGCTGTGGGACCAAAGCTCAGCAGCCTTGCCTCAGGGACATGAATCTGTATGTTTTCCTGTGGGTTCCTGAGCATATAGGACTGCTATCAGACTGTAGCTGAGAGGGGCTGTAGCCTTTGTAGGCTACATCTGGGACTGAGGTTGGTCGGCCTGTCACTAAGGGCATGGGTGGGTATGACTCTTCCCTACTCCCTTGGCTGATGTTTCTGGTGGCAGAACCGAGGACAATTAGACCTGGAGCTGAACCTACAGGGAGATGAGGCTGTTTCCAAGTTTGTATCCATGACCACAGGTGGTGAACCTGCCAACTGGGTGTGGACTTGTTCTTTCAAATCCATCCTCCTTAGTTTTGGGTTGTAGTAGGGTTTCAGAACCTCTGACCTAAATTTCAAAGCTCCCACAAAAGCACTTTTTTCCCATGGATGGCTGCCAAACTATTGTTACAGAGAGAGAATATGAGAGAGAATATGAACAGAGAATCTCCTATTCTATCTTCTTGCTCTAAAACCTGGTCACTTTATTTTATATTTATTTTACTTTGCTTGAATCAGCATAGAGGTAAGAGATCAGTGGGATGAGGAAAATGACATGGATAAAAGTCACTTGGCAGACTAGAAAGTAATTTTTAATTAATAGTGCTCCCATTCATTATCTTAAAAACAAATTGGATCTTTATTAATTACCTTGAACATTTGATTTTCTATTTTTTCCAAATATTTGATGTAAAAGAAACTGTTCTCTTTTTTACCTCTATTAGAAAAACTTTTAGAATGGTTCCTTTGTCTATTTTTAAATATATGATCTTAAGAGATAAATACTATGGCAATAATATTAAGTGTCCTTATGTCAACAATAATTTTAGATTAATTGGCAAGGCACAAAAAGAACATTGTCATAAAGTACTTTATTTCATGAATATTACTGTGCATTCACTCCTTTTATGTTGTTTCTGACACACATAACATAGAACTCAACCACTTAAAGTAAGAAGTCAAAAAAGGGATATGATTGACATTTACTGAGCATCAAGCATGTGTTAGATGCTTTACATGTCCTAATTTAATTTTTATAAACACCTTACGAATGAATATTCCCATACTACATTTGGAGAAAACTTTTAGAGATGAAGAAACTGTCTGAACACAGTGGTTCACGTCCGTAATCCCAGCACTTTGGGAGGCCAAGGTGGGCAGATCACCTGAGGTCAGGAATTCAAGACCAGCCTGGCCAACATGGTGAAATTTGGCCTTTACTAAAAATACAAAAGTTAGCTGGGCGTGGTGGTGGGTGCCTGTAATTCCAGCTACTTGGGAGGCTGGGGCAGGAGAATCTCTTGCACCCAGAGAGGTTACAGTAAGCCGAGATTGCACCACGGCACTTTTTGAGACAGTTTGTCTTAAAGAAAAAAAAAAAAACTTACCCATGAACCCATGATTAAAAACATTTAAATCTCAGTTATAAACCTAGATCTAATTCTTCTAAATATGTTCTTTCCGCTACTTCCTTTGCTAAGAAAAAAAAATCCAAGAAATCAGAAAGAAGTAATGGGTTAAGTGTATATATACATACCCATACATACACATACTTTTTTCCATGAATAAGCTATACTCTTCAGTATATACCCAGTAAAATCTGGAAAAAAATTTAACCTTATCAAGGTTAATAATCTTCTGTTATTATTCCTTGTATGTTCTTTAAAGATCTGTCAATTTTCCACTTGAAATTTACTTATCTCTTAAATTCTTTAAGAATTATAAACCTCTGATTTTCATATTCCAAATAACAGGCACAAAAATGTTTTATTTTATTTCATTCTGGTAAATCCAAGTGTAATACAGTGAGAATGGAAAACATAAGTAAATGCATGTACATATATGATAAAATTAAGAAATATGTCTAAAATTTTACTATTTGGCTTTAACTTCCATTTATTCTGGCACAAGGTTTGTAGTGGAGTGGGCAGAGAGAAAGAACAACTAGTAACATGTTTTAAGGCAAGTATAAAAAATAACTTTACCACTCATAAGAGTTTTATATCCAAATTTAGCTCCAAAATTAATCTGAGATTCCCAGACTAAAATATCTGTGGATAATTTTAAAGATTGAATAGTTTTTCTTATTAATTTTTTTGAAATGTGTTTTTATATCCTGGTACAGATTTATTTATATATTCTCGATACAAGCCATTTATCAGGTACATGATTTACAAATATTTCACCCTGTTTGTGTTCTGTGTTTTTATTCTGTGAATTATGTATTTGCAAGAGTCAAATTTACTGCATTTTCTGAGGTACAGTTTGTCATTTTTATGGATTATTCTTTAGGTATTGTTACATTTAAAAAATCTTTGACTAACTCAAGATCACCAAGATTTTCTTCTGTTTTCTTCTAGAATTGTTTAAAATTGAGATTTTACATTTTAGGCTTACTCATTTTGAGGTAATTTTTCCATATTTTATGAAACATAGATCAAAGTTATTTATAGATTGATATCCAGCTTTGGCAAAAATAAATTGGCCATATAAATGTAGGTTTACTTCTAGAGTCTATTATGTTCCATTGATCTATTTGTCTGTGTTAATGCTGACCACATTATCTTGACCCCTATAGCTTTAAAATAAATCTTGAAATCAGGTTGTTTAGGTCTCTACCTTAATTCTGTTTTAAAAGGTGTTTTGGCTATTTTAGATCCATTGCATTTTCATATAAATTTTATAATAAACTAGTTTATTTCTGTCAGTATATGAATTGAAATTATATTAAAGCTATGTAAGTCAGTGTGGGAAGAATTGACATCTAAATAACACTAAATATTCCAACCCATGAATGCTTAATATTCTATTTTATTTAGATCTTTTAGAATTTCTCAAGCAAATATTCTGTAATTTTCAGATCTGGTAGATTTATTTCTAAATATTACATACTTTTGTATTCTCATCAATTGCATTTCTTAAAATATCAGTTTTATTTGTTCATTGCTATTGTACAGGAGTACAATTGACTTTATAAAATTTACTGATTAGTTCCAGGGGCTTTTTAAATACATTCTACAGGATTGTCTACATAGACAATCATGTTTTTTGTGAATAAATATAATTTTAATTATTCCTTTACAAACTGAACATTTTAAAAGTTCTCTTTCTTGCCTTATTGCACTGGTTGTGATGTTCAGTATGATGTTGCATAGGATTGATGACAGCAGGCATCTTTATATTATTGTTGATATTAAAGAGAAAACAATTCAGTTTTCTAGGTTCAGTACAACATTAGATCAGTATTTTTCATATTTGTTTTTTAAAAGTTTGATGCAGTTCTTTTTTATTATTTCCTGAGTGCTTTTAAAATTTATTCAGAAATGGATGTTGAATGTCATTTTATTTTGCTCCATCTACTGAGAATGTAATACAAATTTTTGAATTTTAGTACAACAATTTGTAAGTTATATATTCTTGGTTTCTATTTGCTAAAATTTTATTTAGAATATTTGCATCTTTGTTCATGAAGAATATTAGTGTGTAATGGCTTTTTTCTGATTTTGGTATCAGGATAAGTTTTGTTTCATAGAATGAGTTTGGATTATTCCATATCCTTCAGTTTTGAATCAATCTGTAAAAAAATTGATATGAATTTTTCTTTAACTCTTTGGTAGAATCTCATGAATTTATGTATGAGAGGCATATTCTTTGTGAGAAGATTTTTAAGTACAAATTCAAAATTTTAAAATAGAGGACAATTATTCTATTTCTTCTTGAGTGATGGTTATTTTAGTATTTCAGTGAATTTGTTCATTTTATTTATGGTGTCAAAATTATTGACATATTTGCTTATAATATTCCCTTATTATCTCTCAATATCTATACAATCTCAAATGATATCACTGCTTTCATTAGTAGTATTGATAATTTTTGCCTTCTCTTTATTTCCTGATAACTCTGGCTAGAGGTTTACCGATTTGTTAATATTGACAATTAACTTTTGATTTCATTTGTTTTCTTTATTGCTTTTCTGTTACCTATTTTATTGATTTTCTATTCTGATCTTTATAATCTATCTTCCAGTTACTTTAAGTTTACTTTGCTTTTCATTTTTAGTTTTTTGTTCTAGCATGTAGAATATGTTTATTGATTTCAGACCTTTATTTTTTCTAATTTAGCATTATTAGAGTTCTATATATTTCTATCATGTTTCTATATGTTCTATTATGAGTTTTATATGTTTTAGTCTAAGGCTATTTTTTCAGCTTCATTCCACAAATTGCAATATGTTGTATTTCAGTTTTATTTTCATTCAGTTCAAAGTACTTCATGACTTATCTTTTGCTTTTTTCCTTGACTAATAGGTTACAGATAAGTGTGTCATTTGGTTTCTAAATATTTGGGCTTTTTCCCCCAGAGGTCTTTTTGTTATTGACCTCTAATTTAATTCCTTTGTTTAGTGGATAGCTTGTGTTGCTATAGCAGAATACCAGAGACTGGGTGGCTATATAACAAAAACTGACTTGCTTACAGTCACAGAAGCTGAGAGTCCAAGATTAAGGTGATGGTCATATTGATTTCTGGTGGGGCCGCTTTTCCTAGCTTATATATGGCCATCTTCTTACTGTGCCCTAACATGGCCACTTCTCTGTGTACGTGAAGAGAGAGAGTAGAGTTTTCTGATGCCTCTTCTTCTTCTTGTAAAAATACCAGTCTTATAAAATTAGGGCTGAACTCGTCTGCCCTTATTCAGTCTTTACCACCTTCTTAGATGCCCTATTTCCAAATACAGTCACATTAGGACTTAGAGATTCAATATATCACTTTTTTGTGGGGAAAATGATACAATTCAATTGATAAGACATTGTGTAATTTGAATATTTTAAAATTTACTGAGGTTTGTTTTGTGTTTCATAATGTCTTGTATCTTGGAAAATGTTGACTGTGTACTTGGAAAAAAACGTATGCAACCTCGTTGGGTAGAGTGTCACATGAATAAGAACTAGGCCAATTTGGTTGATAACAGTGTTCGAGATTTCTTTCTACTTACAAATATTTTGTTTATTCTCTTGGTTACTAAGAGAGGGATGCTGTCTTAGTCTGTTTGGACTGCTATACCAAAAAACTCTTACCTGAGTAGTTTATAAATAGCAGAAATTTATTTTTTACAATTCTGATGGCTAGAAAATCCAAGATCATGGCAGATTTCATGTCTGGTAAGGGAGTATTTTCTAATTCATAGATGACATTTTTTGCTGTGTCCTCACACAGTGGAAGGGATAAAGGGTTTCTCTCAGGTCTCTTTTTTCAAAGCAAGGACACTAACTTGTGAGGGCTCTGTCCCTGTCACCTAATCAGCTCCCAAATTCCCCACCTCCTAATACTATCACTTTGTTGAGCAAGATTTCCATATATGAATTTGGAGGACACTAGACATTCAGACCATGGCAGGTGAAGAAATTTCCAACTATAAGTAAGACTTTATCTATTTTTTCTTGTTGCTCTATAATGTTTGTTTCATGTATCTTTAAACTGTTACCATGTGCGTAAACATTATGATGATTATGCTCTTCAGAGGAATTGTCTTTCATAATTGTCTTTGTTTATTTGTGCTGCTATAACTTAATATCTAAAAGTGGGTAATTTATAATGAGCAGAAATTTATTTAGTCTCAGAATTATAGATATTAGAAAGCCCAATATTAAGATGCTGACAGCTGATGAAGGCCTTATTGCTCTGTCAAGAAACAAAAGGGAGCTGAATTCACCTTTTTATAATGACAGTAATCTTGCCTATGAGGGAAGACCCTGCACGGCCAAGTCATCTCCTAAAGGTCCCACCTCCCAACACTGTTACAGTGACAACTAAATTTCAACATGAGTTTTAGAAGAGACAAACATTCAAACCATAGCAATGATTAAATGACCTTCACATGTACAATAAGTATTTTTGTTTTAAAATCTATTTCGTCTGATATTAATGTAGCTTCTCCTAATTTTTAAAAAGAAATCACTGTTAACAGAGTTTATTGTTCCCATTCTTTTTCTCTTAATTATTTATACCTTTATTTTTAAAGTGAGTTTATAATAGAAAGCATATAGTTGACTCTTGTTTTGTTCATCCAGTCCAACAATCTACACTTGTTATTTACTTGTTAATATGATTGGGTTATATCTAGTACTTCTTTATTATTTCACGCTTTTTCTATTTCTTTTTTCTCTTTTTCTGCCCTATTTTGATGAATCAAGTATTTTTTTTTTCCCCACGTTGTATTTTATTTTCCTTTTGGCTTAACATTTATATATCTTTCTTTTGTTAATTTAGCTGTTGGTTTGGATTTATAGTATACACATTTAACTTATCTATCTATCTTGAAATGATATGCCACTTTTTATATGTTAAAGTAACTTTATAATAATATACTACATTTATTCCCTGTGAGACTCTGTTCTCCTTTTTAAAATTTTACTTTTATTGCCGGGCGCGGTGGCTCATGCCTGTAATCCCAGCACTTTGGGAGACTGAGGAGGGCAGATCATGAGGTCAGTAGTTTGAGACCAGCCTGACCAACATGGTGAAACCCCGTCTCTGCTAAAAATACAAAAATTAGCCAGGCATGGTGGTGTGCGCCTATAATCCCAGCTACTCAGGAGGCTGAGGCAGGAGAATCACTTGAATCCAGAGGGTGGAGGTTGCAGTGAGCTGAGATTGTGCCACTGCACTCCAGCCTGGGTGACAGAGTGAGACTCCATTCCCCCGGTCAAAAAAATTAACTTTTATATTTGTTATGAATCTCATAATACATTTTTATTAATATTCTTATTTGTTTTGTTTTCAGTGTCAATTGTCTTAACAAAGATATTTAAATAACAAAAGAAATATTCTATATTTAACCACGTAATTACCATTTTCAGAGCTCTTCGGTATTTCGTTTAGAACTGAATTTTCTTCTGATATCATTAACTTCTACCTGAAATAATAATGTTAGTATTTCCTGTAGTTCGTTCACCTAGTGATAAATTCTTTCAGCTTTGTGTGCCCCCAAATGTCTTTATGTCAGCTTCATATTTGAAATGCTTTTTTTGAGGTATAGAACTCTAGTTCAGAGAGTTTTTATTTCAGTATGTTAAACACTTTCTCCACTGTCTTCTAGCTTACATTGTCTCCAATGAGACATGTTATGTTTGTTTCTATATATGTAATGTGTCTTCTTAATCTGGCTGTTTTTAGGATTATTTTCTTTTTAACATTCATTATTACTCATAATGTGCCTTTTTCATTTTTTAATTTCATTTTATGTTGGTCTTCATTGAACTTTTTGTATCTATGGATTATTATTTTCAACAAATTTTGAAAATACTCAGCCATTATTTCTTCAACTTTTTTTTGTTTTCTGCTCTCTCTTCTCCTTTTAGATTGCACTTACATATGCCTTTTTGTTTGTTTGTTTGTTTTTGAGACAGTCTCGCTCTGTCGCCCAGGCTTGAATGCAGTGGCGCAATCTTGGCTCACTGCAAACTCCGCTTCCCGGGTTCCCGCCATTCTCCTACCTCAACCTCTTGAGCAGCTGGGACTACAGACGCCTGCTACTACTCCTGGCTAATTTTTTGTATTTTCAGTAGAGACGGGGTTTCACCGTGTTAGCCAGGATGGTCTCGATCTCCTGACCTCGTGAGCCCCCTGTCTCGGCCTCCCAAAGTGCTGGGATTATAGGCATGAGCCATGGTGCCTGGCCTAGATTGCACTGACATATGTCTTAGACCACTTGAATTTGCCCCACAGTTACTCCATTTTTTCCTCTCTCTTAATTTCATTTTAAATGTTTTCTATTGTTAAGTCTTGAAGTCCATTACTTTTTTTAGCAGTCTCTAATCTGCTTTTAATTCCATTTAGTATAATTTTCATTTCAGGCATTGTATTTTTTTCATCTTGGCAAATTTGATATTTTTAACTTCCATAATTTATTTGTTTCCTGTTGCTCCTCATCTTTTTCTCTGGTTTCTTTAACATGTTAAATTGTTGTAAAAATGCTTTTAGTATTGTTTATTAATATTATCTGTGTCGATTCTATATTGGGTTAAATTGATTTCTTTTTGTCTTCATTCTGCACCTTATTATCCTCCTCCTGTGCATGTCTCATAATTTTTAACTGGTTGCCACCAGGTATTGTGACTTGAGTTTATTTAGGTCCTTATTTTTCTGTTCCTGCATATAGTTCTGAGCTTTCTTGTGGAATGTGGTTCACTTTCGTGGAACTAGTGTGATCTTTTTACGTTTCTTTGGCTTGAACTGAACATTGTTTTTCTAAGGCTTTGTTTTTTAGTCCCCCACCACTGAAAGAAAAACATATAAGTACTCTATAAAATGATGAGTATATTTTAAAACTTCATACTTTGGCTTGTACACTCCAGACATTATTCCCTCTAATGCGTTTGGGCAGTTTCTTTTTGCCCTCTGTCTTTTAGTGATTTTCTTACATACATATTCTGGACAGTATTCCAGTTTAAGACAGAAGAGGATCCTCTACATATATGTGGAGCTCTCTCATTGTACAAGTTTCTCCTCTCTGACGGTCTGCCCTGTGAACTCTTACTTTGGTCTTTCCGAGCTTCCAACTCTAACAATTCAAATCAGGGGGACTGTGTGGGGGCAACTGGCTTTCTTTCCTGGCAGGTCTGTCCCACAGACACTGGCCAAGTGACAGATGAAGGGAGTACTCATACACAGGCATGCAGTAAAAGAGCAGACTAGGGGACTGCTGGCACTAGGGGCCAAAGAGAGTTAGCAGTCCCAATAAGCCAGAGCCACTTGTATTTATTCAGTAGAGATTTAATGACAAAGGCCTGGAGCCAACACAACCTGTAGATAATTAACATTGTCACCCCTCTTGCAAGGAGCAGTCTTGCATGCTGATGATCAAAGGTCGGGTTCCGGACAACATAAGTAAATAAACTTATTTAGATAAACTCCTCTACATTCCTTTGCACCTACTTCTCACCCTCTCCCTCAAGGTAAGAGAATTAGCTGCCTTCAGTTTTTATTCTCTCCTGAAGCTTTGAAAAAACTCCTGGCCTTCCAAGAAGGTTTGTGTCTTTCCCTATAACTTTTCTTGTAACATTTCCCACCATCCTGACCAATCTCCCACACTTACCCAGTGCCATAGCCTGGAAACTCTCACCAGGCAGTAAGTTGAGGTGATCTTAGGAGTCCCTGATTTGTATCTCATCTAATAGGGATAAGTAGATCATTGTGTTGTGTTGCCTAATGCTCAATGGCTTGAAAAGTGTTGACTCATATTTTGTTCAGTTTAAAGTTGTTTAATGTAAAATAGTATTTTGAGTCTTTGTTACTTTATCTTGGTTAGATGCAGACATTTCCTAAACTATTTAAGTTTATTTTTAAAATAAGTGTTAGTTGAATACTAAAAAGTCCATTTGGAAAATATTTCAACTATATTCGGTTGAGATTATAATAAAAATTTAGTAAATTAAGAAGACAGACTTTTTAATAATTATATTGATTCATTATTTTGGTAACAAGTATATTGAGAAAAACAATTCACACACCATGCAATGTATCCATTTAAAGTACAGAAATCTGTGGTTTGAATATATTTACAAAGTTATGCGACAATCACCAGGACCAATTTAAGAAATTTTTCATCAACCAAAAAACAAACCCTATGCCTTTTTAGTGGTCACTGTGCTGTTTTTTCCCCATCTCTTTAGCCCTAAGCAATGATTAGCCTACTTTGTGTCTCTATAGATATGCCTATTCTGGACTTTTACTATAAATAGAATCCTAAAATACATGTTTTTATGATTGGCTTATTGTACTTAGCCAATCTTGTATTCAAGGTTATTTTGTGTTGCTGTATGTATCAGCACTTTATTCCTCTTTATTGCTGAATAATATTCAACTCTATAGTTATGTACCCATTTTATTTACCCTTCCATTATTTAATGGACATTTGGGTTGTTACTACATTTTGGTTATTATGAATAATGCTGCTATGAACATGTGCATACATGTTACTGTATGAAAATATGTTTTCTGTTCTCTTGAGAATATAACTAGAATTGAAAGTGCTGGATAAAATGGTAACTAAATGTTTAACCTTTTGAGGAAGTGCAAAGTGTTTTTTCAATTTTTCATTCACATGAGCAGTTTATGAGGATTGCAGTTGATCCACATCTTTGTCAACACTTGTAATCATTATTCTTTTTGATTAAAGCAACCCTAGGGGGTATAAAGTGGTATCTCATTGTGGTTTTAATTTGCATTTCACTTATGTAGAATGTTGCTTTTATAGTGTCGGTAATCCCTTAACTCATTTATTTATTAGGTTTCCCAGAAGTAATAAGAGCAGTCAGCAAATAATAATTGATTTATTGCTATTTGATGTATTTAATGCATTTATTGCTATTTGATGCATTTGATGCATCAATTATTATTTGCTGACTGCTCTTATTACTTCTGGGAAACCTAATAAATAAATTGCCATCAATAACAGCCAACATTTTAAGCACTTGATGAGATCTAGTCTTTTTATGTACTGTATTCAATCGTCACATACTCTCATAGATGAGGAAAATTGTGGTAAATGAGTTTCAATAACTTATAATAGGAGTTGTCAGACTACTACCCAGAGGTGAAATCCATCTCATGGTCTATGTTCACAATGCCTGCATGCTAAGAATATTTTTTACATACTACAGTGTTACTAAATAAAACAAAGAATATGTTAAAGAGACCTATGTAGCCTGGAAAGCTTAAAATATTTAAGCTTTATTTAAAGGACCACATATGGCCCTTGAAAAAATCTTTGCTGACCCCCAACTTATGTCACACCTGTGGTTAAAAACCAGCTTCATCCAATTCTGGAATGTGAGTTTTACAACTGACAATATTGTAGTAGACATATATGTCCTCCAGTTTATCTGACCTAGTAAAAGAGCAGGAGAAAGCAAAGTAAAAACAAGTCTGTCTTTCTCTCTCTCTCTCTCTCTCTCTCTCTCTCTATATATATATATATATATATATATGACATGTTGAGTATTCTGTTCATAATATAAAACTTGTGGTTTGCCATGGGAGACTGGAAGAAATTTGAGCAATTATCCCTTCAACATACATGACAAAAGAGAAAATTCACTATAGCTGGACAAAACCTAAATAAAATGAGTGCCATGGAAAGTTGGGGATTGGTGCATGCCCTTACTCTTTCATAGTATCTAAGGGGGCTTAACTGTTTTGGATTGGATACACTAACTCAGAAGGATAATAAAGACTCTTGATTACACATGATGTTGGAAGACAGGCTAATTTAGGTTAATAATTTATATTAGAAAATAAAATTACCAATCTGGAGGAATAAATTATATGAATGGTATATGAGAGTTGGATGAACTATACAATGGTAACACATACTCTTGACATTGAAGACCAAGTGCTAACTCTTAGTATTGACAGAGTAACATTCACAAATCTAGGTACTCAATTAGCTTTGGTTTGGGCTATTTCATGTCACCTCTATACCATCCAGAGATCCAAATGAATTGTCATGGAATCCTAAACTTCTGACATTGGCCATGTTTTAGATTCTCCACCTTACCTACCCTTCCCGTCTACCTCCAACATCCATCATTAAAGAAACCAAAAACAACCTACACAGTTCCTTTATCGATCATTCAATAAAAAACAGGGGCTTGTACACATGGTATTTTTTAAATTTTTCTCTCCTGATATTAAATGTCAGTATTTTTCTAAATAACTGCCAATTAAAACTCACATTCAAAACTATAAATTTTGCATTCTCAGAGCAACTTTATTTACTTTATATTGTAAAACAATCATAAAGAATTTGCATGTGAAACTAAAATCACCACCTATCTTGTGTGTGTGTGTGTGTGTGTGTGTGTGTGTGTGTGTGTGTGTGTGTGTGTGTGTGTGAGAGAGAGAGAGAGAGAGAGAGAGAGACAGAGTCTCACTCTGTTGCCCAGGCAGGAGTACAGTGGCATGATCTCAGCTTACTGCAACCTCCGCTTCCTGGGTTCAAGCGATTCTCCAGTCTCAGCCTCCTGAGTAACTGGGACAAAAGGTGCATGCTGCCACACCCCGCTAATATTTTTTTATTTTAGTAGAGACGGGGTTTCATTGTGTTGCCCAGGCTGGTTTTGAACTCCTGAGCTCAGGCAGTCTGCCCGCCTCCGTCTCCCAAATTGTAGGGATTATGAGTGTAAGCCACCGCGCCTGACTGGTCACCACCTATCTTTAAAAAAGGCTTTAGTTAGTGCTAAACTATTTTGTATTTTGGCTAGCAATTTTATCATTAGTAACTTGATTTGTTATGCTTAAAATAAATTAAATCCATTCTTTTTTCATCATAAGGAAGTACCCTCAAACATAAACAATTTAAAAATTCAGACAGTGTCTTTCATCAGGCTGAAATATGAATGCCTAAGAATCAAAATGTTCCATATAGTTTATCATTGCTGATCATGCTAACACAATTACAGTATTTTATGTTTCAGAATGGCAATGTAACTTATCCCAAAGGACACATGAAACCTTTTTATCAACATCCTATTGTGCATTGCTAGGTCATATAAGTTCCTTTCTGGAATATCCCCTAATTTAATTTTCCTTTGAATACTTGTTTAATAGATAAAATTTATTTTTTTCTCTAGAAATCCCTTTGACCTTTACAGAAGACTGGACTTATAACTGAACATTATGCCAGTGGAAATGATAAGATTTGTCCTAATGCTTCAGGAATTTGCCTGAAGATAGTAGTGTTAGTAAATAGTCAAGAGCTCTTTTCTTACACAGAAATATTTTTAGCAAAATGAATAGTGCAATATTATTAAGCATTGTTTCTGAGATTTTTTAAAGTAAATTATTTTTATTAACCCTTGATGCAGTTGTTTATTTTTACTCTAATTTTATCTCACCAGCTAGCAAATATATATTAACTTATTTTAATCTTCTTTTATTACCTTAGGCATTTACTATAATTCCTGAATTTAGATTTAGGATAAAATAGTGTATAATAAAAAAAGTCAAACTAGTGTTGTTTATTAAAGTTGGGACAAAAATTGTATATATGATTACATCAGGCATGTTTTAAATTGCCTATTTCATCTTTGCATAAGAAATTGTAAACAACCTTTGATTATGTTGAAACTACAATAATACTAAAACGTTCTCTTTGGCTGTTCTTTATTTCCTAGTCTGTTATTCAAGGACCTTTATAATTTGTTGCTTCAGTACTGCTCCACATTACCTTCTTTACTTCTTTACTTCCTTTTTAGTAAATATTATGTTCTTTCAGAATAAGTCTAACTACTTTGAAGATGATCGCCATATAATATTACTTCCTCACTCATATTATGCATTTATTTATTTTATTTTTATTTTTTTGAGACAGAGTCTCACTCTGTCACCCAGGCTAGAGTGCAGTGGCACAATCTCAGCTCACTGCAACCTCCGCCTCCTAGGTTCAAGTGGTTCTTCTGCCTCAGCCTCCCAAGTAGCTGGGATTACAGGCATGCACCACCACACCCAACTGATTTTTGTATTTTTAGTAGAGACAGGGTTTCACCATGTTGGCAGGCTGGTCTTGAACTCCTGACCTCAGGTGATTTGCCCGCCTTGGCCTCCCAAAGTGCTGGGATCACAGGCGTGAGCCACCATTCCCAACCTATGCATTTATTTTTATTGAAATGCCTTGCCAAGACTTCCCCCATAAAAGTTCCATATTACCCCCAAAGCTCGCATGTTACCTGCTCCATAAATTTGATACTAATTATCTGACTTACCTATTTCCTAAGCTGCTCTAACAAACATAGCATGGGCACTGTTGCTATTATATGTACTCTTGTTGTATTTGTCCTGAGACTCCAGCTAGACTGAAAATTTCAAGGGTGAAAGAAAAGGATTTGCATTTGTTCAATATCTATTTCCTATTACATAGTAGAACCTGAATATGTGTGATCTTATTTTAAATCTATTACTTATATATGGTTATTATAATTAATGTCTGTTCTTAAGACTTAAACCAGAAGCAGTTGAACAGAAGAAAAAAGTGAAAAGAAAGTGTCTTAGTTAAGGATGATGGACAAAAGAGAGAATAGACAGTACACTGGTGTAAACAACACAGGTACAGAGGCTAGACACGTTTGTTCCCTTCACCTCCATTTTGATTAAAGAGATGTCTGAGCTACCCAACCCTGCTCAGTTATGCACATTCTCAAAGTATCTCTTTTTATCAAGAGCCTCGCCTCAATCCCTGCAGCCTATTCTCAACAATGTAGACAGGGTGACATTGTCTAAAGTTAAGTCAAGTCATCTCAAACCTGTCTTAAAAATCTCCACTGATTTCCCATTTGGCTCGGAATGGAAACAAAATTACTTGTTATGAATCATGTATGAGTCAGGATACATTATAAGCAGTAACAAGCAGCCCTAGACTCTTAGTGATTTAAAATACAACCCAAGTTTATGTCTGCCTTCTGCTATGTTTTCATTGTGGAGGCTGTGAGTTTTGTCCTTCATAGGCATCCAGGGACAAAGACTGATAGAGCAGGCAACATCTCAAGTATGCTTGACACCATGCTGAGGCAAGTACATACTCTGGACTCTGGCTTACAGGACTTACATGCCATGTTTTGCTCACAAGTCTTTGTCCAGAGCCCTTGTACATAACTGCACTGAAACATGGGGGCAGGAAATAGAAATATACCTAAAATGGGACTTGAAAGGGTACCCATGGGGCCTTATGTGATCATATCAGTCTCTGCCTGTGTTACCTCTGAGATCTCATCTCTTATTACTCTCTGCCTTACTTGATTTCAATTCTGCCATGATAGCTTCCTTGCTGCTGCATGAACACTCCAGCCATGTTCTTACTGTTGCCTAAAGTGCCTTATCTTAGATATCTCTATGGTTAACTCCCTCCCTGCTCTCTGATCTTTACTCAAAAGTGACCTTTTCAAGGGGAACTCCCCTTGTTAATATATCTAAAATGAATGTCTCTGCAGATGTGTAAACAAATTATCATGACTGTATCCCAGTAAAACTTTATGGACACTGAAAAACTGTGAGTGCCTCCCTACCTCCATGGATTTTTCTCCTTGTTCCTTATCATCATCTTACATAATATGTTGTCAGTGTCTCCCTGAACATTAAAATTTAATGAAGAGCAGGAATTTTCATTTGCTTTGTGCTGCTATATTTTCAGCACATAGAACAGTGCCTCACCATGATAAGTGTTTAATAAATATTTGTTGCATACATCTTAAGGAAAAAATTATGAACAATTAAGCCTCTTAACTTATTGCAATTATGACCACAATAGCACATTTGTAATTACAGTTTATAATTATTTGGCTACCATATGAATGTCTATTACATGCAAGCATTTTACTAGGTACTTTCTCATGGGCTGACTCATTTTGCTTCATGATAACCCTATAAAGTAGATACAGTCATCCCATTTTACAAATGAGTAAGCTCTAAGAATTAGTTTGCTTAAGAGCCCACAGCAATAAAACTAAGATATCTGAACATGGTAAGTTTTCATTTAATGTTTGGTTTTAGCTAAAGAATTCTCCCTATAGACCTTCAAGTGTAAGAACAATGTTATTTGTTCTAATGATACAAGGAGGTAGGAGAAATTTGGTTACCTGCAATGATTTTCAAGTCATGAAAGTATACCAAATAAACATTTCACATTCACATTTCTGCAACTTTTCCAAGGATAATAGTGGTCCTGAATTTTAACTAGATATTAGAATTATTTGGAAGCTTTAAAAAGTGCCAATGACTAGTTCTTACCCACAGAAATACTGATTTAATGTCTGCTGGTAATTCTAGTATGCAACTACCATTGTGAACCACTGAATTAGAAGATTAGCTTAATCACTGAGTTTCCAGTTGTAGTGGTGGTGGTGATTTGTTGATACTGTTTGTCAGAAATGAGGAATGTCTACTAATGTGTTTAAAACGAGTTGGACACCGTTTCCCAGTAATTTCATTGATAGAGGAAAATAATGAGGTAAGCATTAATTTATTAAAATGTGCTGCACATTTTCACACATACGTCTTTCTCATTAGTCTTCTGTGAATTTTGTTTTTCAAGGGGAAAAATATGTTTTCTGATTTTGGTAAAAATAAATTGAAAAAGTTATTGGAGAATAGAGAAAAATTATGTCAACTACTATCCAGTTTCCTTTTAGAGTTGTCAAATTGTTATGGTTGGTGGAGGCTCAGAACCTGCACAAAGTCACTGTTTTTTCTGGGATTATTTACGTTTTCCTTCAAGTATCCAGTCCTGGTTTTGTACACTAAAGAAGTCAACTCCATTCTGGGGAATTGCTCTGAATGTATTTTTGTTCTTGTATTGAAATAATTCTTATTAGTACAGGTGGCATGCTTCAATAATGTAGTCATGCAGATCTTACTAAATAGACTTCATTTCTCTTTAGGATGGCCAATATCATGAAAGGATGGTAATTCTCCATTTTTTCCAGGAAATAACCATAATGGGTGTTCACATTAGTATTTGTTTTTACCTGTAACCATCTTTTTTTAGCCATAATTTCAATTGTTATAATAAAATGAATTAACATGAGAATATGAGCATCTAATTCTGTTTTCCTCCTGGTGACATCTCCACAAAGTTGAGTTACTTTAACTTTATTCTTATCTTTATTCAGACATTGAAATATTCACAATCCTGGTGGTGAAAAATGGCCCATTATTTTAGTCCAGCTCATGAATTAATTCAATAGCTAGGCATAGTAACCTGGAAGGTGTTGGCTTCTATTTCAGAGAAATTATTGTGAGAAAAAATACAAAAGATTTATTACAAATCATATGAATGATACAGCACCTTTATGGCATACAGTTTGTACAGTTAAAAAACAGCAAGTCTCTACCTCAGCTAATGCAATGTATATGCTACTCAGTGTTTCTAGGGTTGCAAAATGCCTGCAGAGCTGTCCCCAAAGAGATTTACTATTAGGATTCAGTTCTAGAATAAATGAGGAAGGGGTAATTCTCATTTCCTATTATTTATGAACTATCCTTGACTTATCATTCAAGCTCTCTAACTCAGTCAGTGTGCCTCAAACTCCTCACACTTTGTGCTTCAGATGCATACCTCGAAACATTGCTCATCACACACAACATGCTCTATCACAATAAATCACAACTTTTTGAAGGGCTTTTTAAATTTGAACTCTGTTGTCCTTCTGGGATTATCCTTTCTTTCTCTTAATGCTATGCTAAAAACATACACAATGTAGCCTAATTTAATGGTACCTATGATTTTGATTCACATTTATCTGGATAATAATTTTCTCTTCTTTCATAGGCAGTGAGACTTTTTTTTTTTTTTTTTTTTTGGAGACGGAGTCTAGCTCTGTCGCCCAGGCTGGAGTGCAGTGGCGCGATCTCGGCTCACTGCAAGCTCCGCCTCCTGGGTTTACGCCATTCTCCTGCCTCAGCCTCCCGAGTAGCTGGGACTACGGGCGCCCGCCATCTCGCCCGGCTAGTTTTTTGTATTTTTTTTTTTTTTTAGTAGAGACGGGGTTTCACCGTGTAGCTCAGGATGGTCTTCTTTTGAATCAAAGAGCTTTTCAAACCATGTAAGGGCACATGGTTTTACAAGGGGCTAACCAGAATTCTCATTGTACATTAAAAGAGACCTTCTGGTTTTGAAATCTTTTATATGTTTCTCCAATCACCTATCATTAACACAACCTGTGACTTTTAATTTTCCAGTGCAGCTTTGCTAATTTCCTTGTCGGAGGATCTTGTATTGCATTTCTTGCTATATTCTTTATCATGTGCTCCAACATGCTCTATACTAAATTATCTCTTAAAAGATTGACACAGAAAGTCCTAGAATCTGTTTGATTCTGCAAGGTCTGGGAAAGATGGACATACAGCCAGGTGAGTTTTATTTGAACTCCATGTCTCATTTACACACTCCAGTTCTACACTAGTATTTTCAAGACTCACCTTGGAAGAAAAGAGAATTCTGAAGCAGCGTCTTCCTATACCATTTACGTAGACTTTATTATACCCAGATTTCTGCAAATAACCTAAAAGATACTGTGCTTGGAATTAGAGAACAATTTAATTCCTGACTCTATTACACGTTTGTATTAGGGTTCTCTAGCGGGACACAACTAATATATATAAGATGGGGAGTTTATTAAGTATTAACATATACAATCACAAGGTCCCACAATAGGCTGACTGCAAGCTGAGGAGCAAGGAGAACTTGGAGTCCGTTGTTTGAGGGCAGGGAACATCCAGCACAGGCGAAAGATGTAGGCTGTGACACTAGGCCAGTCTCACCTTTTCACATTTTTCTGCCTCCTTTAAGTTCGCTGGAAGCTGATTAGATGGTGCCCACCAGATTAAGGGTGGATCTGCCTTCCCCAACCCACTGACTCAAATGTTAATCTCCTTTGGCAACATCCTCACAGATACACTTGAGATTAATACTTTGTATCCTTCAATCCAATCCAGTTGACACTCAGTATTAACCATCACAATATTAAATGGGCAATGTTGAGAAACTCAAAATCTTGAACTTCAGATTTCTTTATCGCTACTTTTCTTTCAAGCCTATTTGAGTTAAATGGATTTGTGTATTGGCTGAGGATCTAAAAGCACCATACAAATGTGCTGGACATTCTTTTGCTGCTCAAGATTCAAAATCTGCCTTTCTCCAGCCTGCTCTGTGACCCAGGAACTGAGCCTATAGGCTGCTTAAAGAAGACTTCCCTGTCCTCTAGCTCTCAGCTGGACAGACAGAAGTACTAACGGAAAGCGGGAGGGAAGAAGGATGGAGAACTCAAGGCGTGTTTTCTACTGGCCTCCTCTTTGCTAGGCTGCAGTTTACCATTGATGGTCTCTGCTATTAAGATTTTCCTCTACCAATATCTACAACTGCTTTTGGGTGTTCACTCTCCCATACCTACAGTTCCAGATGGTTCCTGGTAACTGCTCCTTCCTAGCTCCTTCAGGTCCAAGCCTTCGCCTCCCAAAGCTCTGAGATTACAGGTGTAATCCACCATGCCCAGCCTGCACCAACAGTATTTTGATATGCAGTTTTAATATTATTTTTCAGATGCATACATATATTTATTTATCTGTTCTAAAGAAAACCATACATTTAGGAATGAGATAGTGTGTCTGCATGATTGTGTGTATGTAGAAAATTTAGAAAAATATAAATCTCCATGTTTGGATATAAAGTTTCTCATTAGTCGATTAACTATCTACATCTATATAGATATATCTCAAAATAATTATCAAAACTGTACATCAAAGTACTGCAGGCTGGGCATGGTGGATCATACCTGTAATTTCAGAGCTTTTAGAGGCCAAGGCGGGAGGATTGCTTGAAGCCAGGAGTTTGAGGCTGGACTGGGCAGCATAGCAAGGCTCCATCTCAGCAAACAAATAAATTAGCCAGGTATTAGCTCACACCTGTAGTCCTAGCTACTTGGGGACTGAAGTGGGAGGATTGCTTGAGCCCAGGAGGTCAAGGTTGCAATGAGCTATGATCGTACCACTGCACTCCAGCCTAGTTGACAAAGTAAGACCCTGAATGCAGCCATAAAAAAGGATGAGTTAATGTCCTTTGCAGGGACATGGATGAAGCTGGAAACCATCATTCTCTGCAAACTAACACAGGAGCAGAAAACTAAATACTGCATGTTCTCATCATAAGTGGGACTTGAACAATTAGAACACATGGACACAGGGAGCAGAACATCACACACTGGGGCCTGTTAGGGGGTGGGGAGCTAGGAGAGGGATAGCATTAGGAGAAGTACCTTATGTAGATGATGGGCTGCTGGGTGCAGCAAACCACCATGGCACATGTATACCTATGTAACAAACCTGCACATTCTCCACATGTATCCCAGAACTTAAAGTATTAAAAAACAAAAAACAAAAAACTGTTGATGCAGATACTTAAATATTAATCTGATAGGGTTGAAGCTACTATAATAGTACTTAAAATTAATACTCTAGACCAGTAGAAAAAAATATGTGTTTACACACACAACACACACACATACTGCATCTCAAATAGAAATCACTCATAATTCCATGGCTAGAATAGCTATATTCCTAGTCCAAAAAGCGTTTTTACAGAGTGATAGTTTATTGTTATCAAGTTCTTTTTGCACTCAAATGTGAGAAAATCTGGGTATGGCAATTTCTAGATTATTCTTCCTAGAAAATCGTGGCTATAAGAGTTTGAGGATATTCATCTTTGAGGTTCATATGCATTCTCCTCTCTCATGGATGTACCATGCCTACATCCCACACTCAGCTCACCAGCTGAAAATCCACCTTTACTCTTTAAGAAAGATGCTTATGGATTATTATTTCAAATAACTTTCCATCTGCTCTAAACAGTTTTTAATAATAATTTGCAAACAAACAATGTTATTCGTAACCAGTGACTAGTGGCATTCATTCCAGAAACAAGGTTACCCAGCCAAGTACTACTGCTCTCAAAGCTTAGCCCACAGTCCTTCAAGCACAGCACAAGTGGAAGTCTCTGTTTTAGGAACATTCCTCACAGCTCCCCAGAGTTCCAGGAGTAAGTTAACTCTCCATTCATTATTCACATGTCTACCTCTTTAGTTCCATTCTGAGACAGGATAAAAACTGGCTTCTTGTTGAATTCAATTTTACCTCAACCCAAAGTTGTCATTCTGTTCCTTGTGGTTTGAGGTTTGGGATTTTTTTGTTTTGTTTTGTTTCTATTTTTTTTTTTAACTTTTAAAAAACATTAAACAATGGCAGTTGTTCTAATCATTGCTCTTTCTAGGCTTTGACTCAGCTATAAAGGGAACTTGGTATTAGGATATGTATGTAATTTCTGCCAGATATTTTTTGTCCATTTATATTTTGTTGTAAAATTCATCACAGTTTTCTGCGCTATTTACAAAGTTGTATATACTTATATGGAGATGAAACCAGTCTTCCCTGCGACGACTCATTTTTGCTTTTGAACCTATCCCCTCAGTTACCATCAAACACTAAAGTGATGGTTTGAATTTGTGATAATGTATCTCCTATCTTTTGGTATGGAATATTTTCTTACTAGGTCTACCTGAATTAAATTGCTAACCTTGAGAATGAAGGGAAGATGCTTTTTAAGTTCTTGATAGATTTTAACATTACAAGATTTATAATTAGTGTCAGTAAGATCAATGATATTTGAAGTTCATTGAATTTGCAACTGGGTGATACTCATTATTTTCTTTTGGAGCACCCACTCAATATAAGCCTTTGTTGGTCTGACAAGAATTGCATTCAGTGTGATATTTTGGTAAGTACCCTAGCATAAGAAAAAGTACTTGGATTCCCCTAAACTTATGTTTGCATATAAATTCTCATACTTATTTGTTACATTAGGTTGGCCAAATTTAATATTGTATTTTGTTGATTTTAAATTTGTATCTAACATGAGAGGCTAATAATACCTGCCATAGCTGGTTGTGAATAGCTAGTCAACAAATATATTGTAAATGTTCCTACTTCTCTTTTTTTTTTTTTTTTTTTTTGAGATGGAGTTTTGCTCTTGTCGCCCAGGCTGGAGTGCAGTGGCACGATCTTGGCTCACTGCAACCTCCGCCTCCCGGGTTCAAGCGATTCTGCTGCCTCAGCCTCCCAAGTAGCTGGGATTACAGGTGTGTGCTGTCACACCCGGCTAACTTTTTGTATTTTTAGTAGAGACAGGGTTTCACTGTGTTAGCCAGGATGGTCTGGATCGCCTGACCTCGTGATCCACCCACCTCGGCCTCCCAAAGTGCTAGGATTACAGGCATGAGCCACCGCACCCAGCCTCTACTCTTCTTTTTCACTTTTCTTGTATTGCAGATTAGGAAAAGGTAACTACTAGGAGCTATGCAGGGAAAAGGCAGACTTTTACTAATGTTTTTTAAATTGTGGTAAAATATACATAACATATAACTTACCATTTTAACCATTTTTCAATGTACAGTTCAGTAGAGTCAAATCCATCCACATTGTTTTCCACCAATCACCAGAACTATTGTCACCCAGCAAACTATGATTCTATACCCATAAAATAGCAACTCACTAGGCACCCTTTTTCCCACAGAATTCTTGTTTTATAAATATTTTTATGATCACAGCAAACTTAGTAAAAATTAAAGATTTATTCTAAATCATTGTGCTTCATTAACATGAGTTATAATCACATTTACTATACAACTCATTTTTCAAAAAAAATTCTATTTTAAAAGATGTTACTCTTTTTAAGTAAAGTTCATTGATTAAATGAATATGGAAATTATTTTACTGATTTCCTCAATCTTGCTTTTAGAAAACAGTTACTATGTCCGTAAATAGATAGGATGTGTGGCTTAGGATCTTCGCTACAGATAGGTCATGTTTGATAACTGCAACTTGTGGGGCCTGAAAATATTTTTTTTTTTTTTTTGAGACTGCATCTCACTTTGTCACCAGGCTGGTGTATAGTGGCGTGATCTTGGCTCACTTAAACCTCAGACACCCGAGGAGATGTTCCTGCCTCAGCCTCCCAAGTAGCTGGGATTACAAGCACACACCACAACTCCCAGCTAATGTTTGTATTTTTAGTAGAGATGGAGTTTCACCATGTTGACCAGGATGGTCTCCATCTCTTGATGTTGTGATCCACCTGCCTCACCTCCCAAAGTGCTGGGATTACAGGTGTGAGCCACCACTCCCGGCCCTGAAACTTTTAACTGCTTGCCAGCTCTCTCCTAACTCTAATCTTGGCTTAAAATGTGAATATTTTTATAGATATTTTAAACTTTACTCAAAGTAGGTTAATACTAATTTCTAGAGTTGTATATATATATATATATATGTATATATATGTATATATATGTGTATGTGTGTGTGTATATATATGTATATATATACACATATATATATGTGTATATATATACATATATATACACACACACAACTTACATATCTATATGCACACACAGAGGTTTATTTTCCTATTTTTGAATTTTTAGTTTACATTTATATGGGTTATAGGCTGAGGAAATAAGTAAATAATTGCCTCAGGAACATGAAAACAATTATTTTTAAATATCATTTAGGTGTGTTTTTTAACTCAGAAACATTTGTGTTTGATTTCAATAAGAAAGAACATTCTCTGCTATATGATAGCCTTTAGTTGTAAGGATTAAGCAAATTAATAAATGTAAAGCACTTACAGCAACACATACAAGAACACAGAAATTACTCAAAAATCGTTAGCTATTATAATAATTGCTGCTGTTACTGTCATCATTATTACTTGAGGGATTAAATGGAATGAACAGCAAGCCTTTTTTTTGCCAAAGTTATAGCTTGCAAACCTCAGAGATCCTCTTTACTCACACTACCTGCCCTTGAAAATGTGTCCAAAGTGTATGTTATAGGTGGTAAGTACTATGGATGAATTAGGTTCCTTAATTCTGCACATGCAGGGTACCTTCCAACCTGAAATATATGTTAGACATAATCTAAATCTTTCTGCCTTCTTTCAGAAAGCAGCAACTAATATATAACTTTTTAATTGGAAATAACTTTTAAAGATTTGTATGCCTCCTAAAGTAGATTATTATGTTTGGAGCTAAAAGATTAAGCCTCTGCTTTGCTCTCTGTAGATGTTACTGTCTACATTCATAACTCAAATAGAAGTAACTTGCTAATTTTTGTATTTTTGCAGAGAAAGGAGGAAGCATTGCGTTCTTTCTTATTACTGCAAAAGTGCATTTGAGTGTGAGAGGAAAGATGCTGAGGGTATTTCAAAATGCTCTCATTATTATGAGTTAAGGTTTTATTTCTTTCAGGGTACTTTTTAGAATTCATTTTACAACAGATGCAAACTTTTTCCAGATAACATTACTTTATTTAATTCCAATTGAATCGCACCTTCACATTCAATTTCATTGAATTTCAGTCTTTAAAAATCTTCCCCACCCCCCTACTTGCAATACTGTGATCTTTACATTTGGAGAGATACTTCAGGATAACAGCTATCATTGGCCAAGCCTGTATGGTTATAAAGCCTAGTAGCTCTTCTAATTTTCTTCCACATTTGGTAATTTTTGTGCAGCCTGGGAAACAAAGTTAAACTATTAACATTTCTAATCTAACAGAGTCCAGACTTCTGGAACTGAAAAACAAGGAACGCAGTTTGTCCATAGGCTACTTCTCTTTGATCCAGTACACAATGAGCCCCTTCCTAAATTAGTGGCTCATAATCTTTAGCGTGTATCAGAATCACCTGAGAGTTGGACAAAGCACACAATGCTGGGCTCAACTGCTAGAGTTTCTGATTCTGTAAGAGTATTGGTGGGGATGGAGAATTTACATTTCTAATAAGTGGCCAGGTGTAGCTGATGCAACTGGTCTGGTGTCCTCACTTTGAGAAATGCCATAGTAAGAGAAGGGAAGAAAAAGCTCTCAACTATAAAGAGGGTGTGTGGTGAAGTAAATGCTCTATGAAAAGGAAAAAAAAAGAGGTGAATATCTCAAAACATTACCTTGCCCACGTTTTTGCAGGTACAGAATATAAAGCCAGACAATGAGTGATTAAAAGCCTGGCATTGACATACACTTGGAAAACTTACAGAATCTGTTTTCCCATCGCTTTAACAGAAGCTTCCTGCAAGAGTGGTTGTGAATATTCAATAGTACTTTCAAAAATGCCAATTACTCTCCTTACTTTTGCAGATCTTCCTAAAATACCAGTGTGGAAAATGGAAACAGCACAGTCTTTGGAGTAAGACGTGTCTGAGTTCAGACTTTGGTTTCCTACCACATCCCAAATCTATGCACAACAGGTGAATTGGCGTGTATCAATGATTGCAGTGTGATACATGTAGAAAAACATTAAAAATAAAACAAATGGAATGACACTCAGGTTATTTACATATTCTAAGTTGACAGAGGTTTAAATAAATGACATTATTAAATCCGAAATCAGAAGATCTGTAAGTTCCTATTGGGATAAAAGGGGACTAACATCAGGACAGGGAACCCAGGGGCTTTGAAGATCTGTATAGAATTCTAATTCTGAAGTTGTTTGGTAGGTTTATGGGTGGTATGTTTTGTTATTATTTAAGATGTGCAAATACATTATTGTGTTCTTAATATTTCTGGAATATATCATTTGTACAGTACAAATGAATGCACTCATTCATATAAATATATAAATATGCCAGTGAGTTTTACTACAGGAAATAAATTATGTTACAAGCATCAAAATAATATTTTAACAGTTTTTTGGGCTAGAATAAGAATGATGCTTAGAAGGTCACATCTGGGCTTCCTCCCTCACCTTTGAACATCCTATTCATCCTGATGGGTTACATGCAGCACCTTTCTTCTTGTGGAAACTGGAATAATCCATTTATTTCCTTTGAATGGCTATTCATCATTTTCATTGATTTCCTTTCTGTGGGTAAAATATTTTTTGATTTCTTATGTCACTTTACTTTTCTCTTCAGGCTATCCATCTCTTCTCATGCCTTGTAACCTCTGGGAGCTCTCGTTCTCTGATTACTTCTCTGACTTAGGGTAGATATTTTTCGAAACTGCTGAGGCATTTTTTTTCTTCATCACCCCAACTATGTGTGTATATTCTACTGTATCAATATCTGCCATAATTTGATGTACTTGAAACTCCCTTTCTTTCTTGTTCCCATCTGTGATGGCAAGCAACATACACAAAGGATCTTTGCGATAAGCAGTTTTCTTGCTGGACTGCTGTGGGCAGTGACTGGGACTTTTATAGTAAGTACTTATGCTGTTAGTGCCAGGAAGATTTAAGACAGCATTATCCTGAGAACACCAAGCTCTGTATTGCACTTCTATTTCAGGGGGATTTATTGGACAGTACATGGAAATGTTACAGGAAAAAACCCACCCTATTTTCTAACAGGCAGGTTAAACAATGCCAATGATTGCTGATAATTCACATAAATACTACACATTATAACTTTACAATGCACCAACCACCGTGCTAAGCTAATTTTTCATTTTAACAATGTAAAAACTTTGATCTGATAGTAATAGGCAAAAGGCCCAATTGAAGAAATTAGGAGAAGAGAGGATTGGAACAAGAAAAAAAATACGAAAGAGAAAAATGATTCCCTACAGATGTGTCACTTGTAATTTATAAAACTTAATCTGGAGCTAAAATTCTGGATAAGAACATAATACAAATTTTTTAATTTCTTGTTCTCTGTCAGCATAATCCACTTTTATATGCCTCAGTTTTCTCATATGCTCCATTAAGGCTAAGAGATAGCATATGAAAGCTTTGGGAAATGAACTTCTAAATTGACCACTTATGTCAAGAAGCCTAAAATCAAAACTGTCATTCACTTTTTAAAACAAAACTTTACATTCACTTTTTTAAATAAAATTATTTTAATCTTAATTTTTACTAAGGACACAGGAAATGCATAAACTGTGAAAAACATGTAAATCTCCTGAAATCATACTACTAATGATATGCATAAAATATGATTGTTTTAAGTATTACATTGGGTATATAATTTATCCAAATATATATAATCAGTCTTTTAAGATGTTGATGCTATTTAAACATGTATATCTTCTATATGCACACACACATGTAGTGGTATAACACTTGCTGCATAATTAACTATATACGTATAACAAAACTTCCTTTTCCTTTAGAGTTGTAATCAGTTATTATTATGAACAATGCTGAAATAAAAACGTATGCATATATCTGCATGATTATTCATAATTTTCTATACATATTCCTAAAAGAATTGCTGGAATCAGTGGATATATTGGATATATATCCATTACATATCCAACAAATTTAGATATAATTTTTCTAAAGGCCTCCCCTAAAATTTTATTGCCAGTTAAAATTCAGAACAGTTTCTGAATGGCTGTGTTTTCTCATCCTTAACAGTACTAGATCTTACTCTTTTAACCTCGCAAGTAGGGTAAATACAAATGATAGCCACTTTGTATTTTAGTGAAATTGTTCAAATAATACCCCAAATTAACATCTATCTTAGTTGGGTTCCTTGAGAAACAAACCCTGAAATGCAGATTTGAGAGTAGGAAGTTAATTGGGAAGTGCCTGCAGCAACAACTGTAGGAGATTGGGTTAGGCTGGGTAGAGATTGTAGAAACGCAATGCAGTTGACGGATGCAGTTATAAGATAGTTCTGCAATAAACATACGTGTGCATGTGTCTTTATAGCAGCATGATTTATAATCCTTTGGGTATATACCCAGTAGTGGAATGGCTGGGTCATATGGTACATCTAGATCTAGATCCTT
>NW_012117777.1:708206-746229 GCF_000951035.1 Colobus angolensis palliatus
ATAGTTCTGCAGAGTGCTTAGGAGCTAGTATGGTCTTTCAGCGTTTTCTAGAATTAAGGCCTGCAGATACTCAAAGTGTTTGTATATTCCCCTTTACTCAGTTAATATTTAACCAAGTAAATGGCCATAGGTTCTTTTGGAAAAGAAATGGGGAGTCATTATCAACAACACCTGCTGAATTGCAGCGTTGCTCCTGTGAGATTATTTTTTCCTGGCTTCTCTTTGATAAAATAAAAGTAAAATGTTTTCTTTCAATCTCATAATCTTGATTCCAGGACAAAATGAATGAATTAAAATGTGTCACGTAATTCATAATACTGCAGTTTTAAACAAATATAGCATTGTCTTTTTATTCCTTTTTACAAAACCATTCAATCTTCACATTACAGTGCTAGTACCTCAAAATATCCTGTCTTAAAATGTTGGAAAAAATCACATTTTTTCTTTTAACATAACTGCCCGTTGGCAAGAATTCACTGTTACAAACTTGCATCCAGAACAAAAATGATTTTCCTTCTAGCCATTATAGAATATAATACTTAAAACACTGTACATCAAGATACTTAAAATATGACATGGAATCAAGGAACAAGATAGGACCCCAGAATTTCAGTGTAAAGAATAATTTGACTGAAAGAGCATTTCTGAGAACTGGCAGATGACCATGTTCACTGTCTGTGGAAACACATTGAGAGATGAGCACATTCCACACGTATCTAGGGCAGAGTATAACATTCTAGGACCCAGAGGCCTAATGGAGAATCATCACTTCTCTTCCCTTGTCCCAATTATTATTATATACCTTCCCCTATCGGGTAGCTCCTAATGTGTCAGTTATTTTGCTGCTGTTGATCATTTGATCATTTTTAATTGGTAGTTTTATTATAAAACCAGAAAAATTAATATCACATCTACCATAACAAAATAGTTTCATGGGTGCAAAGTTAATTTCCAAAACAAACATCTCCAGTCTCACTATAAAAAATCTTTAAAAAGGCAAAGAGCTTTATAGTAATTTGTGTTTTCAGGGTTCCGAATAGAAGCTTTCTTTTCATAATACAGGTTTCTTTTGTTTTTATATTTTAAATACTTCTTATCTACACAAAATTTTAGAAACAACATAATTGAAAGAGGTATATATCACTAACATTTAATAGATTTTAATATTTTGCCACATTTGCTTTCTTTATGTTTTTTTTTGTTTGTTTTGTGGTTTATTTTATTTTATTTTATTTTTAGATGGAGTCTCACTCTGTTGCCCAGGCTGGAGTGCAGAGTGCAGTGGCACAGTCTCGGCTCACTGCAGCCTCCACCTCCTGGGTTCTAGCGATTCCTATGCCTCAATCTCCCGAGTAGCTGGAACTATATGCGCCTGCCACCACTCCTAATTCTTGTATTTTTAGTAAAGACAGGGTTTCACCATGTTGGCCAGGCTGGTCATGAACCCCTGACCTCAAGTGATCTGCCTCCCTTGGCATCCCAAAGTGCTGGGAGTACAAGCATGAGCCACCACCTCTGGCCTTTGCTTTCATACTTCATATATTTTTGTTGTTATATCTTTTTTATTTTTCATTTCCTTTTTTTATTATTATACTTTAAGTTCTAGGGTACATGTGCATAATGTGCAGGTTTGTTACATATGTATACATGTGTCATGTTGGTGTGCTGCACCCATTAACTAGTCATTTACATTAGGTATATCTCCTAATGATATCCGTCTCCCTTCCCCCCTCCCCACAATAGGACCCTTATCTTAGGAAATATGTCATATTAATAATATACCATTTATATATTTTAAAATTTTGGCATTTTCTTATAGAGGGTTGGCTTCAAACTATATAGAATAATTTGACCATAATCTATTTAGTAGACCAGATAAATTTTTATATTGCCTAAGATGTGTTTTCTCTTGAAATCTGAAGCTTTTATGATCTTTTTAAAGTTATAACTATAACTTGAATTGACAGTTTTCTCAAGTTAAAATTCTTACTGGATTGTAGCCTTTTAAAAAATGAAATTAATACTTGGTAAGCCGACAACAAATCTTTGCCATAGATTTTTGAAAATGAGTGGATTATTCTGTATTATATTCTTGATTGCATGGGTTAATGATTTATTCAGAATTATTGAGAGTTTGGCAGGGACTAACAAAATAAATGAATGAAAAGTAATCTATTATGGCAGTTGTAATTAGAGCATATGGATGTATTCCTCTTTTTCAGTTTGCATACCTGTCAACTTTAGAAAAGCCATTGAATAAAATTGAATATTAAATTTGGAAGTGTGAACCATTTGACAACTTGAAAATAAAAGCATAAAATTTGGGATAAAGCTATTGAAAATCAGAAATAAAAATACTAATTTTTATTATTCACATATTATTATGCAGGGATTCTAATTTCAAGAAGCAAGAAGACTAAGACCTACATTTTAATAATTAAAATTTTCCTGAGTTTCTTTAATAGACTCACCCTGTGAGCAGTCAAAGCTGCCATACCTATAGATAGCTAGGTTCATTTTTCCACTTTCTGTGTTGCAAAACCACAGCAAAGCCAAATTTTGAAGTATCTATGAATAGGTTTTAAGGTTTGAATTATTCTCCAAACTATATCAATCATTCTACTTTGTATGTACAGTAATTAGTAAGTATGGTAGTGAACTTTAAAAATTTGCAAAAAGTATGTCAGAAGGCCATGAACAAATATTTAGGAAGAAAGGTTTAAAAAACCTAGGTAGAATGCTAGGTGGTTGATAGATTGGAGGGACAAAAGTTTGACCAAACCAAAAGCAAAAAATACAGAGAAAATATATTTAATCAATATTGTTGGAATAACTAGATAAGAATTAGAAACATAGATACAGAAATACGAATAGACTTTTAAATAATTTATGTATAGTTTGTAATTATACATATTTGTTTTCTCATGAAAAAGATTGAAGACTTATCAGATCTGTAGAGGCATCACAATATCCTATTTTCTACAAAGAAAAAATATAGTTGTGAATATGTACTTAAAATGTTTTTAGAATAAAAGATAAGAAAACAATCAAAAGAAGAGTAAGCAAGAAACACATTTACACCTAAATGTTATGGAAAATACATAAAACCTCAAAGTGAAAAGTAAAAAGGAACTGAATGATCAAGTGAAAGATAAAATAGATCCAATAATAAATACATGTCTCACTCAGAGTTGGTGGTATCAAAAATTGGTAACAACAACAAAACACCAGAAAGCAATATAGCATTATTAAGTTTTAATCATGCAATGCAAACAGCTTATATCTACTCGTTCTGACAATAAAAATGTATTCTAGTGCCCGGGCGCGGTGGCTTACCCCTGTAATTCCAGGACTTTGGGAGGCCGAGGTGGGTGGATCATGAGGTCACGAGTTCAACACCGACCTGGCCAAGATGGTGAAGCCCTGCTCTACTAAAAATACAAAAATTAGCCGGGCGGGATGGCCGGCGCCTGTAGTCCCAGCTACTCGGGAGGCTGAGGCAGGAAAATGGCGGGAACCCGGGAGGCGGAGCTTGTAGTGAGCCGAGATTACGCCACTGCACTCCAGCCTGGGCGACAGAGCAAGACTCTGTCTCAGAAAAAAAAAAAAAAAGGTATGCTAGTAATTCTTAATATATATTTATTATATATCCAATTAATATATATCCAAATGTATTTTTGTACTATATATAAAGGGAGATAATTGTTTTTGTAGCATTTATAGTAGCTTTTATATAATCTATATGCTTTATGATGGTAAAACAATTTTTAAAAACAGGTAATAGTGTGGAAAATTATACAGTTATTAAATTAAAATCAGTTACTTTCATTTTCAGCCAAGATGAAGTAATTGAACTGCATTCAATTTTCAGTCTGAAACATTTTTCTTCTGCCTATATACGCTGAAAGAAGTGTTAAATCTTTCAGGGAAGATTAAAATGGAAATACCCAATAGAAATAAGGATCTACACAAAGGAAAGAAATATGTAGTAGTTAATATGTGACTTTTTCTAATTTAAATTTCCTGAATAGATAACTACTTAAACTTAGTAACAATATATTATTTTATAACATGCAACAATATACTGAACAAAAATAGGCATACAGATTGGGTGAGGAGAAATGTAAGCGTACTATTTTAGTTTCTCATACGATATGTGAAGCGGTATAATTTCATTTAAACATAGTGATAAGTAAAAGGTATACATCGACAACAAACAATAAAACAGCAAGCAATAAAAAATTATAGCCAATTTTCTAACAAAGAAGATATACTGGAGTTGTAAAAATAATGAAAAAAGAATAAAACAAAAAAGAAACAAAAACAAATGGAAAATATAAAACATGTAGTGAGATAAACCAAAATATATCAATTTTCACATTAAATATAGAAGTAAATAAAAAGTCAAATTTTGTAAATAGATAGAAAGCAGGACTGAATTACATGCTTCCCACAAGACACAGTCTGTAAATAAGAACTGAGTTAAAACTAAAATGATAATAAAAGCCAAATACAATGCTAATGCTAACAAAAAAATTGACACACTATACAAAATAAAGTTTGGAATAAATGTATTACTAAGCATAGAGAAGTCTACTTTAGAATGACAAAAAGTTTAATTTATCAATAAGAAATTATAAACATTTATGAACTTCAAGTGCCTGGAACAAATTCTAACAAAATTTCAGGAAGAAGTAGCCGGAGCTACAATTTTAGTTCAAAACTTTAATTCCTTGCTCTCAATAATTGAGAAAGCAATTAGAAAATTAGAATATAGACTATTTGAAGAATGCTATCAAATGTCGAATTGACATTTATAGAACACTGAAACCAAACATAGCAGAATATACATTCTTTTGAAGAGCACATTTGCCAAGAGAAGATATATTTTGGGTTACACAACAAGTATCAATGAATTCGAAATGATTCAGTTCCCAAGTGTGTTTTTTGACCATGATGGACTCAGATAGAAGTCATTATTTGAAAGGAAATCTTCCAAATATTTGTAAACGTAATAGCCCAATTCTAAACAATAAATGTGTCACTGAAGAAGCACTAGAATGCCCTGTGTATAAAAAATACAAGACAAATTTCATTTTTTATTTGTTTAGTAAGTTATACCTAGGCACCTCTATCACTCAACATCTTGCAATCAGCACTGTCAGAACTCCTCTCATGACCTCAAATTTTCTATTAAAGATAGCAATGGTCCAGATACTAGTAAAATGGTTCCCCAACCTCATTTGCTCAATTCCCTCAAAACAAAAGAAAAATTCACTAAAATATCAGTTTGTGCTGCTGTAGTTTATGTTGTGGAAGAACATTTCAAAGTACACTTTTTTCTAACATTACAATATGAAGTATCATTTTCAAGTATTGCCTTGTGTCCATATTCCTGCTTCTTTCCAAATCTCTATTTGCTCTTGGTTCTAAAGCTACTTGTGAATTAGCATAATATTTGTAATAATGCTTATTGAGAGCTAAAGAATATTTTGCAATCTGAGAAACTTTATTAATTTGTATACTTACTGGTATAAAGGCAATGTGCAAAGTGTAATACTAGTTTTTATTTGCACAGGAAATAGGAGTCATACCATTAATTATAGGGTGTGGAAAAAAGGTTGAATAAATGGCAAGCAATACACAATACAATGAAGACGTAAGTACTGATATGGGACTTTGGCAATACATTCTTTAAAAAATCATAGTATGTGCTCAATATTTCACCAAACATATTTTTGCACTGATGACAGTAACAGCAAACTTTTTCAAACTTTTAAATATAGTAGAAGGTTGAGAAAGACAAAAGTGTACAAGATACAATTTTGTTAAAAAAATCCATAAGAATTTTATGCCCTCCATAGAAAATAAATTGAAGTTTTACCAAGAGATATCTTGGTCTCAAGTGTGCCAATAGCAGTTACATCCTTTGGAACAACTTAAAGATAATATTCAGTAATTTCTGTATCTTCCCAAAGATGAAACATCAAATTTGACCTTACAACTACTCTTGGCCACACTATGGAAATTCAAATGAATACTGTCAAATAATTTAGATTTATGTTAAGCACTTTACAAAATGCTGTATCAAAAGAATTGAAACAACAGAAAATCTTCAAAAAGCAAATTATGTTCTTTGACAGAAAAATGGAATTATTTTGAATTTGCAATATCCACAGTCATTGGTATGAACTGTTGTTGCAATTAATGCTGTTAGAAAGAACTCTTACAATAATGGTAACAAAAATTGTTCTTTTTTAATTTCACTTTTTAAAAAGGATTAAATGTACAAATTTTAGGGAGACCTGTTGAATCAAACCAAATTTTACATGAAATATAAAATTCAATTTATATAAGGAAATTATAACAAAAACAAAAATGTGTAGTTAAGAAGGATATTCAGGTATAAATGTTAAAAATAAATCTATAATAATATATTTTTTGTCCCTTGAAGATCACAGATATACTTTCAATTGAGAAGACATCTAAATAATTCTTGCAGTATAGCACTGTTTTTAATTTTCTTTATAATTTTCACTTTGAAAACGTGGAGAGAGATATTAAGTAATATAGTCAGCGTATACTAGATGTTTCTTCAGGAGACATAAATATATTGAAATAGGTTATAGTGATTCTTATATTGATAATATTAAAATATTTTAAAATAGTTTATGAAAATAACAGTTTATTATGTGTAACATCACATATTCAAAAGTATTGTCTAGGTAAAAATGCATCAAATTTTGTGAAAATCTTGGTTATATGTTAATATTAGTGATTTTGCTATAATGCAAGTACTTTTATTTTTAAAAACCCAAAATATTATTTATATTTTAATTGAATTCATGTAAACATCACAGACTTATCAGCAGATCCTCTAGATGGGAGTCATAGTAAATAAATTTATTTTTAGATGTTTATCAATGTTATCAAATAAAACCATACCTCTACTTCTACTTTTCTTTTTAAATTAATAATATTTTAGTTGTAGTACATTGTGACCATGATATTAAATTTTGCTGTTATGTATTGTTTATTGAAGTATGTTTGATAAATTGTATATATTTAAGGTGCACAGCTGGTTTTGATATACACATACATTGTGAAATAATCACCACAATTCATGCTAATTAAGAGGGCATCACCTTGTATAGTTATTATTTTTCCTATTTTTGTGGTGAAAACACTTAAGATCTATTCTGTTTGCAAAATTTGAGTATACAATACAGTATTATTAACTATATTCACCTTGCTGTACATCACATCTCCAAAGCCTCTTCACCTCATATAACTAAATTTGCACTTTGGCCAACATCTCCCTATTGTCTCCTCCCCTCGTCCCCTAGCTACACAGGGTATGTAAGTCTCCATTTATACTCTTGTCTAGGGTCCTGCAAATGACTTGTACCATGCATAAGACATCATCAACAACAATAGTAGCAGGAAAAGAAACATTGTATTAAGCCTCTGAGATTTGAAGACTGTTTATATCCTCATTCTGATTAAAATGATGACCATGTTTATTTTAATTGATGTATTGATATCTTTATGAAATGACCACACTGTATACTCTGAACTGCCCAGAAAGCCCAGTACAAATTTAGAACTTTGGGATATCTTTAAATTCCACACTAGTGTTTGGCAGCTGCCAGCCCCTATCTGCAGCTCACTAGGCTTTTTCTGCTCCACCCTGATTCTCACACACATAGTGGGATATATTGTACACCCCGAGACATAGAGTGGCTCGTATCACCTGTGTAGTTTTCTCTGGAAAAACAAACAACAACAACAACAACAAACTCCGGGAAAAGTTGAGCATTTTGGGGGGTTTTTAGGCCTTTTAGCCAAAGAAATCTAGGATTCATGAAACCCTAACCAACAGTTGGGGGATGTGGACTCTGAGTGAGCAAGTTCCCTTGGTTCTCAGTAATCTTCATCCTGTGGAGAGAAAGAAGTGCAGCTGGGGAGGTGAAGAAGAAGGAAGCTGAGTTCATTCCTCAGAAGTTCCAGAGTCAGGGCCAGGTTCCCTCTTCCTAGGTCTCAGGGCAGTTCTGCCAGGAACTGTACTGGAAAAGGAGAGACAGAACTAAAATGCACATTTCAAGATGTTAGAGGAACTTACATTTTAATGTGATTAATACCGGAAGGTTTACATGATTTAATATTTTCTGAACTCTAGGTAAGTACTGGAAGTACAATCATGAAAATGAAAACATTTTAATAAAAATGGTAGTATTATAAGTATAAATTATTGTTATTGCTGTTCTTAGGTCACTTATGTGTGTCATTAACTTTTATCTTTGAAATTATTTTCTCAATTAGAATTTTATTTAAAAAATGTTTAAAAAAATACCAGGTATGATACTCAATGAAATTTAAAAGATTAATGTAAGTCTTAAATGAAGGTAGGGTTGTGGTAGAAAGAAATTAGAAATGATCCACTCTTAAATTTAAAATATAAATTTAAATGGAAAGAATATTTCCTGCAGAAGGAATTTTTAAGATTAATCTTGTACTCAACATTGACCTCTTCCAACTTTGTGAGTTAGCCTTCTTCCATTCTTTCATATTTATCTTTCACACTACCTCACACTCATCTTAGTTTGGTTTTCCATATACAGCTATTTTGTTTCGTAATTCTGCTAACTTGCATTAAGATATTCCTTTAGACCGGTGCATTTGACTGAACATACACCTACTCTTATATTTAAAATGTTGAGGTAATAAGTTTTAGGGAAACCCAACTGAGATATCCAACCCACTCTGTATGATATTTGCATTTTATTCTGGGCATATCTATAATAATCTCTTCAGAAAGTAGAATCTATACTCCCACATGAGCAGAGAGTGCTAAATTTTTAATAACTTCCTTAGGGTTTTCATTTTTACTATGATGGTTTCAAAGATTACAGTATAATTTAGAAAGGAGAAAATGTTAAAATTTTTTCCAGTGATTGTAAAACTATTATTACATTCTTTTGTCAGTCTTCTGTACATTGATTTCCATATTTAAACACAGGTAAGCTTTTGAAACTATATGCAAGGCAAAACATCTATACCTTGATTTTCTCATTTATTTAATAAAGATAATTATAGTACTAAAATTATAGTTTTGTGATGAGGATTAAATGAAATTCTAGTCCCTGTAACGTAGTAGAATTCCTGGTTCGGGATAAGTATTCAATGCATTTTTGTTTTTATTACTATTACTACTAGACAGTGACTGTAATCATAGACAATAATATATAGGGTATATTAGATTGGCTATTTGAAGGTTGATCATCAATTAGCATGTCAGATACCCTTATAAACAAATTGATTTGGTCATTACATTGAATTATGCCAATAAAGCAGTTGGTTAAAATTGAAATTTAAGAAGTTAAAACATCGATAAGTTATTCAGTAAATAGCTCTTTTATGACTTAAAAATAAAATCTAACCATTTTGAGTGAATTCATTTCAGCCCTACTACTCATATACAAAGCAATTTTATAAGGCAAGTGAATACAATAGAACAATAAAACACCTGACTTGAAAATATTGCACTAACTCGAATATTCCTTATATTGTTAAAACATTTTTCCTTCACCGTTTTAATATTGACTTTTTGTCTTTTACATCAATCTTATTTTTAATTTATCTTCTTCTTCTGGTGGTTAATTTTCCATCTGCCCCATTTTTGAGCCAAGTATCTCAGGCTGTGGGTGAGTTTCTTAATTTCAATTCTGGTTTCTATCAAGTCTTAGTTATTTCTTAGGTAACATTTTATTAGTTCACTAATACAAACATATTAGAATTCTCAAAAAGTCTACTCATATGTAACTACAGAAAAATTTTATAAGAATAATGGAATTTCATGGAGATTAGTATATTTTAAATTCATTCTGAAAATTATCAAATATGCACAAAAGTAAAGAGAATAGAATATTAAGCTTTATGTACATAACACAGCCATGACAATTAATTTGCACTTGGCCATTCTTTCAAGACATGAATATTTTAATAAGTATGTGTAATAAAAAATCTATTTTCTGTCTGTTCATCCATCCACCCATCCATCTATCGAGAGGGAGAAAAAGTGAAAGTGACAGAGAGAGAGAGAGAGAGAGAGAGAGAGAGAGAGTTTCTATGGCCCAGAAGTATTTAAAATTCACTAGTATATCTTTTATATTTCTTTTAGGAGCTATGTAAAAATTAATTTAACAGTGATGAGCTGACCACTGATGAAAAGTAACACAAACTAATAACTGCTCTATGGCCTTGAGTACCTATGAATTATATAGTTAATCTTCTACACATATTGAACATATGATTTGTAGGTGTCTCTAGTTAGTGTCTAATTTTCAACCCACTTACTTCCTTGAGCTGGTAAAAAAAAGTTCATGTGCAACCAAATGAAGAGGAAAAATAAGTCTCTCCATCTGTGTCTAGAAGATATACTTATTTTTTTCTCTTTCAATATGAAGAGCCTTTGGTGGGGAAAATCTGTTTTATTTCTACAGGCAGATAAATGGTGTATATCCAATCTATGTTCATACAAAAATGACATTATTCTCACTTTCCTTCAATCCGTGTATCTAATCAAATATCAAAAAATATTTCAGATATTAGCTTTTGTATGTATTCTAAAATAGTCTTGCAATAAATAGATATAAGTCAAATTTGGCATAGTTCCTTCTGTCTTCCAAGTGGCTGTCTTATTTTCTATTACTGAGATCAAGTAGTTATTGTTTATGGACATCAATGGACTTAGATAATTGGGGCTGACTTTTGGTAATTTTTGCCTGCCATAGCATTAAACAGCAGTATGAATTCCACAGGAAATCACACATTTTCCCTTCCACCATTTGTGTGATGCTAAAACCTTTTAACATACGTCCATTGGAATTCTGCTAGTGAACTGGCTCTCTAATTATAACAAATGGATACATTCATTCAATTGTATAAAGGAAGGCTCACATGAAAAGTCATAGCAATCACTATCCAAAAACACCTTCAAGGTAAATGGACCTATAACAAAAACAGAATACTAAATTGTTAAAAATATAGATGACATTTCCTCCTAAGATTGGAAGAAAGGCAAGAATATCAACTCTCGCTACTCCTACACTGAAAGTTTTAGTCAGTGCAGTGAAGGAAGGAAGACAATATTTTTAGAGTCAGACATATTGAAAAGGAAGAAATAAAACTGTACCTATTTACAGACAACAAAATGTCTATGAAGAAAATCCTAAGACATTAAAAAAAACACACAAAAATCCTGTATGAACTGATAAGTGAGTTTAGCAAAGTTATAGGATATAGGTCAACACACAATCATATTTCTATATATTAGCATTGTACAACTGAAAAAATAGAATACTATTTACTGCAATGAAAATGAAATACTTATATATCTAATAAAATGTGTCTAATAAAACACGTGGTAAAAGGTACACAATTCTGATCATGGACATCAAAAGAGATCTAATTACAAGGAACGTCATATCATTCTCATGAATTGGAGACTCAACATGAAAAAGATGTTAATTCTCCTGAAATTGATCTACAGATTTAATGTAAAGCCCATAAAAGCCCCAAGGGAAGTTTGGTAGATATAGACAAACTGATTCTAAAATGCATATAGAAAGTCAAAGGAATGAGAATAAATATAAAAACTTTAAAAAATAAATTTGGAGGAATAACTACTTAATGTTAAGTATTACTATAAAGCTACAATAATTAAAAGTGGGTTTTAGCAAAGGGTTAGATGCATAGATAACAGAACAAAATGGAATCCAGAAATAGACCCACACAAACATGGTCTTTCATCTTTGACAAAGTTGCTGAATAAATTTAATGGAAAATTGGAAGATGGTGTGAAGTTGATTATATTTAAAATAAAAAGGAAAAGAAAAAGAGAACCTTAACCTAAACATTTCTTCTCATACAAAAATTTACTCAAAATGGATCACAAATATAAATGAAAAACATAAAACTGTAAAACTTTTCAAAGAGAGTATAAAAGAAATCTTGTGTTAGGTAGAGCTTTCAGGTGTGACACTGAAAGCACAATTCATAAGAAAAAAAGTAACTGAATAGCATCAGAATTAAGTTAAAACTTTTGCTCTCTGAAAAACACTATTGAGGGAATTAAGAGAGAATCTACGAACTTGGAGACAATATTTGCATTTTACAAATTCAACAAAGGACTTACGTCCAGACTAAATAAAAAATTATCAAATCTCAACAATAAAAACACACAAATCTGACAAACACAAACAATGGGGAAAGATTCCCTATTCAATAAACAGTGCTGGGATAACTGGCCAGTGACATGCAGAAGATTAAAACTGGACCCTTATACCATATACAAAAATTAAGTCAAGGTGGATTAAGGATTGAAATGTCAAACCCAAAACTATAAAAACCCTTGAAGACAATCTAGGCAATAATTGTTTCAGACATAGGAATGAGCAAAGATTTTATGACAAAGATATCAAAGCAATTGCAACAAAAGCAAAAAATGAACAAATGGGATGTAATTAAACTAAACAGATTTTGCACAGCAAAAGAAACCACCAGCAGAGTAAACAGACAACCAACAGTGTAGGAGAAAACTTTTGGAAACGATGCATCTGACAAAGGTCTAATATCCAGCATCGACAAGGAACTTAAGCAAATTTACAAGAAACAAATGACCCCATTTAAAAATGGGCAAAGGACACTTTTCAGAGAAAGACATACATGTGGCCAACAATCATATGAAAAGAAGCTCAATATCACTGATCATTAGAAAAATACAAATCAAAACCACAATGAGATACCGTCTCTCACAGCAGTCAGAATGGCTATTATGAAAAAGTCAAAAAAAAACAGATGCTGGCAAGTTTGTGGAGGAAAAGGAATGCTTGTACACTTTTGTTGGAAGTGTACATTAGTTCAACCATTGTGGAAGGTAGTGTGGCGATTCCTCAAAGGCCTAAAGACAAATACAATTTGACCTGGCAATTTCATTACTGAGATACCCAAAGAGATATAAATTATTTGATAATAAAGACATGTGGTTGCATATGTTCACTGCAGCACTATTCACAATAGCAAAGACATGGAATCAACCTAAATGCCCATCAGTGATAGACTGGATGACAAAAACATGGTGCATATACAACATGGAATACTATGCAGCCATAAAAAATCATGTCCTTTGCAGGAACATGGATGTTGCTGGAGACCATTGGTCTTAGAAAACTAATGCAGGAACTAAAAACAAAGTACCACTTGTTTTCACTTATAAGCGGGAGCTAAATGATGAGAACACATGGACACATAGAAGGGAACAATACACACTGGGGCCTATCAGAGAGTGAAAGGTGGGAAGAGGGAGAGGATAGGAAAAATAACTAATGGATACTAGGCTTAATACCTGCGTGATGAAATAATCTCTACAACAAACCCCCGTGACACAAGTTAACCTGTGTAATGAACCTGCACATGTACCCCTGAACTTAAAAGATCAAAATTATATAATTCTATACACAAAATTTTAAAAAGTGAATTTGATTATGTGATTTTTTAAAAAAATTACACATGCACATGCATGCATAATTTTTAGTCTGCATAAGATGTATAAGGATGTTGAGTACAAATAAAGGAGACACAATGAAACCTTTAAAGGTTACCTTCAGTTACAAAATTAATTTGCTAAATTTGTTCAATGAAGTAGTTACCAAATAGTTGTTCTAGTACCCATGGATTACCAAATACAGTAATTGATTAAAACAGAAAAGTGGCCCCAAGTATTACTCAGAACTCATAAGAAATGATAAAGAGATAAGTATAATAAACAAAAAAGATAAATGAACAGTGAGAGCTGTATGAAACCTGACAACAGAGCAGATGGGGAAGGTGAAATAATAAACTGCAATTTCCTAAACTGACAAGATTAGACTTCTCAGATTAAAATGACAAGGAAAAATAATGAAAAAAGATAGACATCTAGACTTATACTGGTGACATTTTAGAATTTCAAGGATAATAAATTCTACAGCAGGTGGGTGGGGTGAGGGGAAGACAGCCTTATACGAATAAAAATAAACCCACGGTTCTACCTTTCACTTTTGGTTTTTGTTATGTGGCAAGAAAATATATTCCATCATTTCAATTGGTCCTCATGGCTAATTGTGTTGTTTAGAAGCATAGCCTGTGTGTTTCTTGACTCTGTGATTGATTCTGGAAAGAGGACCTTACCGTAGCCAAAAATAGTCCTTAGGAGTAATGACTTATTCAAGCTTGTTAAACTACTCAAAACTCAAGACTTTTGTTTTAAATGTGTTTAGTGCTGTGATAATGTGAGCCTCAACATTTCTACTGCCATCTAGCTATCATAGAGTTAATCAGCTTGTGGCTCGAGGTGACACCTAGAATAAACAAGTCATAAAAAGCTCCTATTGACAATGTTTCACACAGAATTTAAAAATTACTGAAGCAAAGCTGCTCCTTGACTCTTCAGTTCCATGAGCCAAACTTTTTTTTCCTGTGTTTGAAAATCCAGAATAGATTTTCTCTTAGGTGGAATACAATGCATTTTGAAGGATCAAACAGTTTAATTTTCATATTTGATTTTTATTTTCTCTATTCCTTGCAATTAAAAAGAAACCAATCACAAAATAATTATATTTTATAATTTTTAGTATCCATAGTAAATATCATAATTGCTCAAGGAAAGATGGTTATATATTGTAACTAAAGTGAATATTCTTTATATTCCATTAATACAATTATTTCTGCTTTCTTCAGTGTAGCAAGCATATGCTATAAATCCATGTAAGATCATTTTTTTACATTTATTTATGATATTTTGAAAATAAATTGGCTAGCCCTTGCTGAAAATATTCATGCAAATGTTGATCTACATATACATGGATTCAATTTCCAGATGATTTAAGACTATGTATATTGTATGTCATAAGAAAATAAATCATTAAGCTTTTGATATTATTCCACCATATGGGAAGTCTAATGTGAATTCTTTAAACAATTTATATCATGTCTAAATTTTTTTCTCATTTAATTTTTTTCTTTATGATCTTATGACTAAGAATAAATATAAATAAGTGTGAGAATGTGCAATAAAACACTTAGTAATTTAAAAACTATATGTGAAAATGCAATCATATTTTTATAACCAAATAATTGCTTAAGAGAAGTGGATATATGTATTATAAATTAGATCACTGTATTCATTAGTGGACAGAAAGACTACACTTTTGAAAACATCAATAGTAATTTTAGTTTTATCTATATTTGAAATAAATTAGAGCAATACATTATAAAGCAGACAGAAAATAGAAAGCAAATATAAATTATTAGACTGAGTATCTTTACTCACTAAAGTGCCATTATATTGTTCACCAAAGCATTCTGATCAATAGTCTAATCACTAACAAATAGCCACTGTTCAGAAGAGTATCACAGTCATGGAATCAAGACTAGAGACCTTAGTGTCCAGAACCATATATTTCTTTGAAGCTGAAATGATATTACATGATCAGATTGTTGTAATATGTATGACATTAAATTTGTGTGTGTGAATTTGTCACCGTAGTTTTTTGTCATTATAAACTGCACGCTTTCCTCCATGTCTTCACGCAGTGAACTATAATCACTCACAAGTCAGATATTATGCAGGAAAAAATAGTATATATACCCTAAATAGTTAGCATAATATTATGAAAATTTTGATTACTTAAAAACAGATGATAAAATCACATATTCTAGGATTTTAAAAGTTTTTAAATATATTTTTGTTTTGATTCAGCTCTCTTGGTTAGCTAAGGATTTTGCTTCTCATTTGTAAATAAGTTACAAAATGGAATTTTAAAAAAGATTTTGTAGTTATAAAGATGACTAAGAATTATTTCACTAATCTATTGTTTAGACTCATCTTCATAACTGATTCTCATTAATCATTGACTGTTGACTAAAATTATATTTGAAATAAATGAAGTGACCCTGTGAATATTACCAAAATTTAACCAAGAATTAATTTAAATATTTCAGCTTTATATAGGGGCATATTTGTATTTGTATTCCTAAAAAGATAAACCAAGGAGAAGAAATTCTAAATGAAAAAGAAATTCTAAATGAAAATAATATATAACTTATATTAACATATATGATAGCTCATTTGTTATTAGGTACAAGATCTTTTTTATTGCCAGTATTCCTATTAATATAATTTATATTATAGAAAAATAAAATTACTTTGTTTTATTTAATTATATTAATAGTTTTATGGTAAAAATGTAATACATGGTTGTAGACAACTTGATAAACAAAGCTAAGCATAATACAAAAATGAAAAATGATTATTTGTTTAGTGTTGTACAGAAAATAGTTTAAATTTTAGCTTATTTTCTTTGAGCATTTTAGAAGCAAATTAAGTTTTTAGCTGATAATATGCCTACGTACATAAAAATCTAGCCACTGGCCACAAGCATTGGTTCATTAGTTATTTAGATGCTCATTCAAAACTATTTTATTTACTTTGGTCAGACTGGTACTTGCTCTTTGGAAGAATGACTATTTCTTGTAAGAGGATATATGTGTGCATGCATGTTTTTATATGTACACATAATTTATTTGCTTGGTGGATATGAGTGTCTACTAATTTTTAAATTATTGTTTGATGGTAATAATGGCTAGATTTGCAAATGTGAAAAGTCACATGGCTGAGCTATTTCCTGGAGCCCAAATGCATAAATGATAGAGCCTAAATACCTGTATCTTTCTCCAGTTTCTGTGACTTATCAGCAATCTTGGAAGTTAACAAGGTAGATCCAAAACAAACTCATTCAGGTGACTAGTGATGCTAGTGAAAATGTGATAGCTCATTCTATATAATTGTGTATATTTACAAATGTAGGACTATTAACTTCACAGAGAGCTCAACTTCCTAGTAGGAAAGTTGTGGAATAATGCAATTTGTTGTTGACTTTGTTTATGGTTTGGTATTATTATTGCAATATCTATTTTTCAGTAGACTTTTTGCTGGTCACATATGAAATTAATTTGACTATTGTGAGGAATGAAGGTTATTTCTGAAGAGAAAGTATATTTTGGAAAAATATTTTTATTTTGTTTTCTTAAATAATAAACTAAAAATACAATTGACCATTGCCACCAAAATAGGTTTGTAAAAAATATATGAAATAGGAAGATTTGGAAAATGGAGGAAGTTCAGTGGAGTCTTCTGGGACAAAATTATTATTAATGTGAAATAATGCGCATAGAAAAGTAAAAGAAGCAATGGCTATAATGTAAAATAATAGAAAATAAGTGGATGAGGAAAAACAGTAAATTACAAACATAAATGACGCGATTACAGGAAGAAAAGAAAATCAGACTACCAAAGCTGCTTTCCTCAGCAAAATTTTATTCTTTAGCTCTTTTAGAGTGCAAATTCCATTGCTCTTTAGTACACATGATATTTCTACATAAATGGCAAGATGAATGGGTTTGTTAAAAACAAGGATCATAGGTCTAACGCCAAAACGATCTCACTATTCGGTGGGGAAAGCATAGCTTTTCGCATTGACTTTGATTTCTCGCATTATGACTTAATTAACATGATTCATTAATCACTATCGAACTTATTGTAAGCCAATTATATTATGTTTGTATAGACATAACTTCTTGAATGGAAGCCTGAAGAGCTTCATGGACCCTCTCCTCGGTGAAACTACCGTACAGGTGAACATTATTTTATTAAAAAATGTAGGTTTCTGGAAATTTTCTAAAGGCCATACAGTAAATAAAAAACATTTATTCAATAAAATGTAATATATATTGATAATAGCAGTGACAGTCTGAGCTTTTGAGCCAGGACCCACTCTCCTCATCAGCCTTCACCCCACACCTGCCCAGCTCAGCATGACTGAAGCACCATCGTGGGTGGGTGCATCCAAGTACATAGTGCTCCTGTCTTCCAAATTTCAAGTTGAGGGCTATGGTATCTCCTTGTGAAGGGCAGGTAACTAGCATTTCTCATTTCATCCCAGCTCCATGTAGCAGAATCTCTGTTCTCGACAAGAGCTGCTGAGAGGGCTGAGGTTCTCTTCCTTCATCCACTTAGCTCCGTTTTGTAGGGTGAAAGTTCTACTCCAGGTGCAATAGGCCACAACTACCAGTGGCCAATCACCCAATCTCCAGCTTTTTTGTAGGGAGGATGTTTCACATCTGGAGAATCAAGCTGAGAAGACTCAAGGCTTCCACTCGAACCCAGTGCATGCTTGTAAAGCATATGTGCTGCTCCAAAAGAAGTAGCCCACTCTTCCTACCCCAACCTCAAGAGCATTGGCAGAGATTTTGCCCAGGGAGGAGGCAGAGATTAACAATAGAGGTTTCTGAAGCCTTTCCCGAGGCAACTGACTTTATCTGGAACAGAGTATGAGAAAGTTAAAGCTTAAGGGCTTCCTGGAAAAAAACATTGGAGATTTCAAGATAAGCAACTAAGAGGAAATATGTGAACAGTTAGAGGAAATTTTCTCAATGAATATAGCAAACTAAACCCAGGCTGAACTAGAAGCTTGCCACAGAGAACCAGGGATAAAAGAGGCTAAGAATAGCCCCCCTGGCAGCAGAACATACCTCTAAGACTGGCTTCAAATACTATATCTGTAAAGGGACTAAAATTTAATTGGATCAGACTGTGGAGCAATTTACTGGGGAATTGTCAAAAAACAATAAAGTGATTAGCAAGCAGTTAGTGAAGGCTAACAGCTTCCTGTAATACCAAGAAGCAAACTGTTTAACAGAGAAATCAAAGTGAGAACTGACCTGCTAAAATCACTGTCATCACAAGGTCACTGTATACATGTCCAAGGCATTGGGCATAATTTCAGACTTCCAACAACAACAACAACAACAAACAGCAATTCTGATAGTTTTTGTGAGCATATTGCTTTTACAGAAAAATGAGTTTTGGAATTTTCCACTCTACCATTTTTCTGTCAAAGTCAATCGATTACTGACATGGGTGCCAAGATGATTCAATGAGGAAACATAGTTCTTCAACAAATAATATTGAGACAACTGTTCACATGCAAAAGAATGAAGTTGGATCATTTCCTTCCACTGAATACAAAAATTAATTCAAAATGGATCATATAGCTCAATAGCTAAAATTATGAAACTCTTAGAAGAGAAAGGATAAATCTTAATCTGGGGTTAGGCAAAGACTTCTTGGATATGACACCTAAAGCACAAGCAAAAAGCAATAAAATGTAAATTGAACCTCACAAAATTTAGAAAACTTTGTGATTCAAAGAGCACAAAAAGTAAAAAGACAATCCACAGAATAGAAAAAAATATTTGCAAGTCACATATCTAATACAAAAATTGTATCTGGAACACATCAAGAATATTTCTAAATAATAAAAAACACCTTATTTATATAATGGAAAAATGTTTTAATAGCTGTTTCTCCAAATAAGACATACAAGTGTCCAATAAGCCCATGAAAAGAGGATCAATAACCTTATCCATCAGGAAAATGCAAATCAAAACCACCATAAGATACAACTTCACACCCACTAAAGTAGCTATAGTAATAAAAAATATGTGTGGGCAAGAATGTGAAGATATTGGAAGCCACAGACTTTTCTGATCAGCATGTAAAATGCTGCAGCCATTTTAAAAAGAAGTCCAGCTGTTCATCAAATATGTAAACCTAAACTTATTATATCACCCAGTAATTTCATTTCTAGATATATACCCCAAAGAAATGCAAACATATATTTATACAAAAACTTGTACATGAATATTAATTGCAACATTAAACCCAAATATCTATCAATAGATGAATGGGTGAATATGATACGTAATTATAGAAAAATTTTATCCAGCAATAAAAATATTAAGTAATAATTCATTCTTCAACATGGATGAACCTTGAAAACATTATGCTAAGTGAAAGAAGCTAATCAGACATAAAACATATATTGTATAATTCCCATGTACAAAGATTATCCAAAAGAGAAAAATCTATAGAAATAAAAAATAGATAAATAGTTGCTTTGGCTAGAGAATTGACGAGAAATGGGAAGATACTACTAAATTTATATGGGGCTTCTTTTTGAAATGACAAAAATTTTTTAAAATTATGGTGATGATTACACTACAATCAATCTTGTTACAATCCATTAAATGTTACTTTAAATGGATAAATTGAATGTTATATGAATTGTATTTCAATAAAGGTGTTATAAAAATTCACATAAAATGAGTATATACTTCCATCATATTTTTCATTATATCAGAGACCACATAGCTGACCACAGATTCATGAGTGAGGCAATCAAAGGCGAGATGAGGCCAGACACGGTGGCTCATGCCTATAATCCCAACAGTTTGGGAGGCCAAGGCGGGCAAATCATGAGGTCAGGAGATGGAGACCACCCTGGCTTACATGGTGAAATCCCATCTCTACTTAAAATACAAAAAATTAGCCAGGTGTGGTGGCATGCGCCTGTAGTCCCAGCTACTCTGGAGGCTGAGGCAGGAGAATCCTTGAACCCTTGAACACGGGAGGTGGAGGTGCCAGTGAGCTGAGATTGCGCCACTGCACTCCAGCCTGGGTGACGGAGTGAACTCTGTTTCAAAAAAAAAAAAAAGACAAGACCAGATGAACTTCCAGTCCAAAATACTTATCTACAAAATCCTGAGATAATTATTTTTTGTGACTCTTCAAGTGGCTTCTTACATGACAAAAGTGAGCTGACACAAATCCTATAATCTTATGTGTCATATGTACATACCACTCAGATAATTATTGCTTGCTTGCTTTCATTTATGTCTTTTAGTCTACCTATTTGCCAGGATCTGTACTAAGGGATTCAGATGAATTGTTTTATTCGATTGTTACAATGTTCTGTGGGCTAGATACTATTATTTACATTTTATAGATGAGAAACCTAAAGTCCTAAGAAATTATGCTACTTAGTCAAAATTAAAAGGATACATGTGTGACAAAACCAGTGCTTAAACTCATGTTTGGTCATCACATCACAAAGCCCATGCATTTACCCACATGTAAGGTACTGACTGACTAGTCATAGTTCATATATACTTTTATACAGTTGTATAACTGCTTTAGAAAAAATATTATTTCATGAGCATATTCTTAAGAAATAATCTCTTTCTGAAAGCATCATTTTAAATTACTGCATTTCATTATATGGATGTAATTATTTTTGTTGCAGTAAGAATTTTTTTGACACTTTTTCTTAGCAGAAAGTATAATTTTACTGTATTTGAAAGAAATTATGAAAATTTTCATGATATGAAAATGTTCTTGATATTATGAAAAGTTTCACATAGAATAAAATAAAGAACAAAGAATGAGATTCAATGAGGTTTATGCTAACCTCCTTTGACATTAAATTAACTGAAAACTCTACTGTGGGTTTGGCCCTTTTCTATTTTTTTTAAAGGCCTACTTAGTTTGAATTATAAATGTATATATCTTTAAATTATCTTCATATTCATTTATTCTTACTGTATTCATTTTGGTAAATTACCAGTTCTTTCCAATAAGAAAGGTTTTACTTATTTTTCTTTGCCTTGTCAAAATTATTTCTTCATGATGATGCACTTGCAAATTAGAAAAGTTTTTCCCTCTAATTTATACTAAACCAAAATTCTTACCATATCTATGAAGGACACCTTTTTAATACTTTTAATTTTGACATAATTTTAAATTCACAGAACATGAAACATGGTGAAAGCAACTCCCAATATCCAGATTTAGAATTTATATATGGTCCTACTTAACATTTTCTATTATTTTATTTTTTGAAACATTTGAGGCTATGCTCAAGATACCATGCATTTTTATCCCTGAATACTGGTATTTATTTCACAGAAACACAGATATTCGCCTATATAATCATAGTACAGTTAACAAAATCAGAACAATTAGACGGTGTATAATATTATCTTACAGTTAATACTCAAATTTTGTTATTTATTCTAATATTTTTATGATTTCTTTTTCCTGGTCTAGGATCTAGTCCAGATGAATGTATTGTAACATTACATTACATTGTTACACTGTAATGATTGTAACACATTATATTTACTTGTTGTATTCCTTTAGTTTCTTTAAATCAAAATCAGTTCCTAGTCCTTACTTTGTGTTTCTCAACCTTGAAGTTTATGAAAAAGACAAGCCAAATGTATTGGAGAATGCCTCTCAATTTGGTTTTATCTGACGATTCTTCACAATTAGGTTTAGATTATGCCTTTTATCGGCAGAAATAACACTGATGTGAGGGTGTTTCCTTGTCATCGCATCTGTGCTATCTTTTGTGAATTTTTGGGAAAAAAATTATCACCAGTGCTTTGACTTTTATAGACATGAAAAGAGCAAACAAGTTTTTCATTATTTTCTCTTTTCCATTTCTCCTTGTCTTGCTTCCTCTCTTTTTTCCTTAGAACTTATTCAAAACCCCAAATATATAATTATTGAAAACCTAGAATTATGACTAAGTGAAGTGTCTAGGGAATAATTGTAAGGTAATCTATAAGCAGAAGTATGGTAGTAAATAATTTACCTTTATGGAGCAATGTTAAGTAAACAGATCATATATCAGAATGGGATGGGGTTAGTCATTGCAGGCTTCCTATAAGATATACAAATCCAACTTTTGAAATATATTAAAGAAGTAATGCAAAGCCACACTGAGATAAAATAATAAATAGGGTTAAAAGCATGAGGCAAGTCAAGAAATATATGATACTTTGTCAGGAGTTTTCTGGGGAGATCCCAAGGCAGGTAGCATGATTAGAATAAAATTGCTCAACTGTAGATTAACTAATAATGAAAAAAAGTCCAGTTGAGAAGATTCTTTAAATATTGAGCCAAACATTCCGGGATTTATTTGATAGACTTTGCGCATGTATGATTTGGAAATTGCTTCATCATTCTAGTGAAAGACAACTTTGTAATTCTTAATTTATTGGGAATTTGTGAAAATCTTACAAAGTTAAGAAGTCTTAGCTTTAGCAGCAATTTTATTCTATAGAGAAGCAGCTTATGTATGCTTGTGGGAGAACAAAGCTTGTCATATTAGCAAATGTTTTAGCCAGATATTAGTGTGCTTGTGGATAATACAAATAATCCTGGTTTACAGTTCTTTACCACAGCATGTTTTTTAAATGTGAGATAAAATTAGTCAATATGAAGGAGTTGATGTGGAGAAAGCATGTAACCCAAATTCACTGGAAATTCAAAATAATTCATGAAACTGACAGGACACAAAGTATATGAATTGACATTTAATGCACTTAATCAACATATGCAGTTTTTAATGTACTAGCCACATGACTATTATTAGCAATTTCTCAGATTCTCAGTTTCTGATTGTCTTCTAGGCTTAGAGACCCTGGGGTCATGGTTGTCTAGTTTTAGGTTTTGTAATACAAATAATCACAAGCACTTAGAGCCTTCATGCAACATCTGTGACCCAGCTACACTGGTGTGCTGTGCATTTTTGCTCTTCTCGGCATAAATCCTCAAGCTCAGTCATTTCAACTGAGGAGGCCAAGGAGAGCATCTAAGAAGATGCATGTAGCTTTTACATCTCTAGGCATAGGGAAAATAAAAATTTTGGCCTCATCATAGCGACATATGTATTTAGTCCAACCATTATTTTTAAAATTGGATAAGCCACTTTTCTTTGGACCAGTATCCACCGTATGTCTAATTTTGTACTTACCTTTTTGTTTAGCATGTTTAAAGGGAGAAAGATGTTACTCACCCATGGTTTCTGGATACCAGTACTGCTGGGTTTGCTGTTGCTCTCTCTTATCCAATGCTAATATTACTAATGTTCCTGCTACTCTCTCTTGTTGTTACACTAGTGCCACATGTTTGATGTTACATTAATGAATCCTGTTTTTGTTCCAAAGTGGCCATAAGATCATGCATTGTGCACCATTTATTCCCTGGGGACCACAGCTCCTTTTGCTCCCAGTGGAAAGGAAGCTATTCGCTCTAGCACTTTCTGCTATTCTGTTGTTGCCTTCAAGTGATTATATACTTTTAGGGACTTCTCTCATCAGTCTTCCAAATAATGTTATTTAAGGGTCCCCGGTTTGAGAAAATTGCTCCGAATTTCTCACAGCCTAAAATGTGGATAGGAGTGAAGAAGAATGTGGCGTAAACATTCCCTGTAACAGGAATTATTCTTTAACAAAAATCCCAGTAATTCTTTCATTTTTCTCTACCTGGGAGTAGAATTTCTGTTTTCTTAGTGGTACCTTTCCCTATAATTGAATAATCTTTCAGAAAAATAAATTTTAACCATCAGTTTAGATTAAAAGTTTCATTCTCAGTTTCCAGGAAGTATAGTATACACTATATCTCCTTAAGGATCAAAGTATCATAACAAAAAGAGGATTTTCAGTCTCCCATTTTCATTCCACAAATGTTTATTTGTTGTGTACTACATGCCACTCACTGGAGCAGACAGTAACATCAGGAAACAAAGTACACACCTTCGAGACTACAACCTGAACTCGTATTCTGCTATCCTATGAAAGATTTCTCCATATTAGGTAGGCACTTATTTAAATCAGGCCCTATGTACTCTTTAATTATAGAAAGAAGGGAAGGAAAGTTGAAGACAGCAACCAAGAGACAAAGGCTGGGTAACTAATAGGTGTATGATCTGTGAAAGATAAGCTCAAATGCTTCTGTAAGAGAGAAAAGTTTTTATTCTGGTATAAAGAACATTTTTTCCTCTCTGATAATTTTTAATGTTCCACCTAAATCCATGAGAAATGATACGCGAAGCTGTCAAAAAAATTGGCTCTTGGAAACAGGCAAAGGATATTACAGGGGATTATCTGATTCTAGTGGTGTGCATCTTTGAATGACTTTTTATTGCCTAGGTTTTTGAAACTATTTTGGAGTACAGGGTAAGCTGTGGAAAACCGAGGGCAATGTAAATGTTTCCTGACTCTAGCAATAAAAATAAATTTTGTCTAGTATAGAATATTAACTGTGCAAGTCAAATTCTCATTTTAATCAGTGTTACCAGCTTATTAATCTCATTAATTAATACATTGAAGGAAATGTTTAACGTAGTTCATTTTACATTCGTGTAAGAGTCATAATTTTACCTTTTCCAAAATCATAATTCAGAAGCCCTACAATGAAGTTTGATTCTTACACATTTTAGCCCTTTAGACTGCTTTGAAAGTACTTTGTTTATCATACAAAAAGACAACTAACACCATGAACCCGTCTCTGCTAAAAACATACAAAATACTTAGCCCTGCATGGTCACGGGCGCCTGTAGTCCCAGCTACTCAGGAGGCTGAGGCAGGAGAATGGCTTAAACCTGGGAGGCAAGGCTTGCAGTGAGCGGAGATCGCGCCACTGCACTCCAGCCTGGGAGACAGAACCAGACTACATAAAAAAAAAAAAAAAAAAAGAAAACTAGCACCTTTGCAGTGATGAATAACTACATGAGAACTAAAGATAAATTTGCTGGAAAAATTTAAAAGTATAAATATTTCATCCTTGAAACTTTAAATGTTAATTCCTTATAAAATATTTTTATAAACAGCATAGGTAGAGAAAGATCTAAGGTGAAGGAGATGTTAAGTAGGTCTGCAAAATTACCTACAATTAAAAAAAATTTTTTTAGAGTTATGTCTCCCATAGTCTGCGTGATTAATCAGTTTTCAAAAGACCTTTAAAAATTTTAATATATATTTTGATTTTAAGGATATATGACCAGTAAGTGTTACTATCCACTTAAATCAACTTATATCATGTTTAGTATACTACTTTTCTGATTGCAAGAGAGACACATGTGCATTGTAAGATGTAAGAAATCTAAAGTCTTTAAGAAGAAAATAATTTATCAAGCAGGGAAAATTAAGTAATTATTTAAAATGATTGACTTCTATGCTACTCCTGTAAGACATATATAAATTTTATCCGCCTTTTTCATTTAAAATTTTAGTATATGTATTCTCTTCATGCAATTAAAACTTTGAAAATATGATATTTAATGATAGCATAATGTTTTATTGTATGATAGTATTAAGATTTAATCACTTATTTGTTTAAAATTTTGGATATTTCCAGAATTATTCTAAATATAAATGCCATATTGTGATAAACATTTTAGTTTATAGATCATTGATGACTTTTCAAGATACTTGCTTGGACATCCGAAGTGGATTTGTCCCTTCAAAGAATGTTGGCATTTTTTAAGATTCTTGGTATATATTTTCTAATTATTTCAAGAAATAGTGCACCAATGTACAATCCTAGCAAAGAGCATCTGTCTCATAAGCATTAGCTAGTTTTAAAGATAATTAGTGTTTTCTGGAATAAACACACCCACATGCATGCATACATATGAAAAATAATCTTGGTGATCAAGTTATTTAGAATAAAATTCTAATAAACATTCCTATATTGCTTTTTCTTGTATGTGCTCCATGACATTTTACTATTTAAAAAAAAACTCTAAATATGAAAGAAATTGGCAAAGCTTGACTATTATAAAACACAATTTACAAATTATACATAACTTACAGTACCTTCAAATAATTCTTAGTTATCTTCTTACCTCATCTTAGGTAAACATTTCTAAGTTCTGGATAAAGTCTTGTTTTTCTTGTAAGTGTCACTTAATACAAAAAAGGTTCTTGGACTTGGCCAGATTTAAAATGAAATATGCTACATATAATTTGTAAAGTGCTGGCTGTTTCATATCTACATGCCTAAATCATTTTATTATTCGCTTAATAGCAGAACAAATTAGTCATCCTCTCTGATTCTGGTGCACATTATCCTGAGACATGCCCACCCTAATATGCTTTCTGATAAAGTAAATGCTCACCCTGTCAGAGCACAAATCTTATTTGGGCTTCAGGAATGTCAAGGGAGAGAGAGCTGAGTCTGCAGTAGGATTGCTTACTCGAGGAGAACTGAAGATTTATTACCAGACTTCATTAAATATATGGAAGACCCCAGCATTCAAGGTTAGAAAATTAGAATGCAAACATCAAACCTCTGTATGAAATGGAATAGGTAGCAAAAACAAGAAAGATCTCTCTGTGCGCTTTACACAAGTAGGAGAGGTAGGCTTATATTACAGTAAATAGCTAAATAAAAAGATATGCTTTCTAGTTATTTGCTTGCTTCAGTAATCTGACTATAAGGTAAGTAACACTAATTAAATTTCAGAGAGATATATGATTGTTGGTAACACAGAATGCAGTCCCAACTCCTATTACATATTGCTTTGTTTACAAAAAGTCATACTTAAAATTTTTGAAGTATATACTTTGAAGTAAAATTTAATGTCCCCAATGTTTCTATGCAAACCATTTATCTAAACCATTAAAAAAGTCAACTTGGAATAAAATGGTATTGTACATTTCAATGTAATGTTAATAAAACAGTCACATGGAAATTATCTGTTGACATTTTGAAAAGAGAGTTTCAGTCAAGAAGTTAAATAACAATGATGTAGTTAGCTAAAATCATTTTGTTTTTAATCATTTTGTTGTTTCCCAAGTCTACTTTCTGTTCTTGTTTCTGGTCATGAGCCAATTTTTTCATGGTTTTGGAGAAATGACATATATCCTATTATCTCAGAAAGCTTTCACTATGTGCCCCTTTCTCAGTTTCTTAACATTGCAAATCCTGCCACAGATTTAGGCATTTAAAAATTATAGTGTTCGTAGCCTGTAATATTCTGTTGATTTTGACTTGGAAAAATGACTGAAATGGGGTAAGATACAGGACAACTGGACCCTGGAAAGAGGCCATTAACTTCATAGATGTTGATTCGTGGAGAACCTGAAGTAAGAGAACTAAAAAGACTTTTTCAAAGAAATTATAAGAAAATTTTTAAATTAGAATCTATTTTATTTTCGTAAATTTTTTTCTGAATCATAAAAGCAGGAGGAAAAACGGAAGTTATCTTAGAGAAAATTTATTAAGGAATAGAAGAGGTCAAAAGCATAAACCATGTGAAAAGAACTTGAAAAGGAAAAGGATCCATTTAGGGTAGTCGTTGAGATAAAAGTTTATAGGCAGAGCTAGATCCATGTAAAATAGCAATGTGATCACAGTTGCACCTTTACATCTTACTTACAAACATGGCAGAAGGCAAAGAACTAACAGGCACTTTCTTCACAGGGCAGTAGGATGGAGTGAGTGCAAGCAGGGAAAATGTCAGATGCTTATACAAGCATCAGATCTCATGAGAACTCACTCCCTATCATGAGAACAGCATGGGGGAAAACACCCCTGTGTTCCAGTTACCTCCACCTGGTCCCATCCTTGGCACTTGAGGATTATGGAGATTACAATTCAAGATGAGATTTTGGATGGGGACACAGGCAAACCATATCATTCCATACCTAATATCCTCCCAAACCTAATATCCTCACATATCAAAATACAATCATCCCTTTCTAAGAGTCCCCTAAAGTCTTACCCCAGCATTAACCCAAAAGTCCAAGTCCCAAGTCCCATCTGAGACAAGGAAAGTCCCTTCTACCTATGAGCCTGTAAAATCAAAAGCAAGTTAGCTCCTTCCTAGATACACGGGAGGGTACAGACGTGGGTAAATATACCTGTTACAAATGGGAGAAATTGACCAAAACAAAGGGGCTACAGGCCCCATGAAAGTCCAAAATCCAATAGCGCCCTCATTAAAATTTTAAGTTCCAAAAGATTTCCTTTGACTCCACATCTCACATCCACATCATGCTAATGCAAGAGGTAGGCTCCTATGGTTTTGGGCAACTCTGCCACTGTTGTGACTTTGCAGGGTACAGCCTCACTCCCAGATGTTTTCATAGGCAGGCATTACGTGTCTGTGGCTTTTCCAGGAGCATGGTGCAAGCTGTCAGTGGATCTACCATTCTGGGGTCTGGAGAACAATGGCCCACTATTCCCAGCTCCACTAGACAGTGCCCCAGTGGGGACTCTGTGTGGGGAATTCAACCCCACATGTTCCTTCTGCACTGCCCTATCAGAGATTCTCTGTGAGGGCTCCACCCCTGCAGCAAACGTCTGCCTGGACATCCAGACGTTCCTATGCATCCTTTGAAATCTAGGCAGAAGAGGTTCTGAAACCTCAATTCTTGACTTCTGTGTACCCACAAGTTCAACACCACATGGAAGATGCCAAGGCTTGAGGCGTGCACCCTCTGAAATAATACATCTTCCTTATATTTATAGCTAGTTTATCTACACCTTTTCCACAATGTACAAATACACAATTTCTGTTCTTTAACTGTCTTCCATTAGTTCATTACACAGGTGGATAACTAAAGATTATATAAGGAGGAAGCTGAAGAAGACAATTGAAGATAGTCTTTAGGAAGTTTTTTTTTTTTTGTATACTTGTTCTCCTCCCACCTCTCACAATAATTTAGGTGGAAGAGGTTTCTTCCCCTTTAATGCCAAGCTGTGCTAGTGGGGATTTAAGGTGATAATTTAGATAACTTTTCATTTGTCTCTAAGCTTGAAAGACATAGTCATTGGTATTTAGGACTTCATGATTTAAATAGAAAGGGCTACTCCTGCCTGGTGGGCTAAAGACATACTGTAGTGACTTTATCAAGGGAAAGTTCCACTTACAGCAAATTTATATCACACAAAAGGGATCTAGCTTTAGGTTATCCTAAAATGAATTTTGCTAAAGATGACTGCCTGAAAAAATAAAGAATCCTCCAAAGACTGGTGGGACATATCATTCAGGGTCTAAGAAATAATCATTTGTGGCCATTCACAGGAGACACTGTGGTGTACATTGAGGGGAATTCAGTAGTAAGTCTTTAGTGAAGGCATAAAAAAAACACCTGACTAAAGTAAGTGCTGACAATAGTACCAGTGATATCCAGAAGAATCCAATAACAGATTAGAAGTATACCAAGCATGAGGCCCTTTACTTCTTAATTACTAATGCCTTCTTCCCCTGGGTTTAACCCTGGAAGAGTCAGTGAAGAAGAAGTAAAATAAAGTAGCAGAGTGAAAATGGTAGTGATGATGCCTGAACAAAACAATGCCTTCAAAAAATAATTCACTTCATTTAATTCAATTTTAGCAACCCCATCATTTTCCAATATAATTTTAATGGATTTAATGTCTAAATTTATAGTGAAATTTCTCTCACCAGGTTTCCTGGAAAAAAGAGATTCCTCTTCCCCTAGCTGAACTTCATTTCTAGTTATTATCCTTGTTGTAGTTCTTTTTATCGGTAGCAAGAGAAGAGATAAGAATATCAATAGAAGGCAATTTCAGGAGTCCTTGTAGGAGATAATAAATTTGGATTTAGATAAAAAATGTCAGTTAAAATTATCAGGAATTGCTTATGGTTAAATACATAGATGAGGGAAAAGGACAAGTAACAGGTAACTTTGGTAGAATTCTAGGAGACCCTATAAAATTATTAAGAATGAAGATTCTGGTGCTAAACTAATGGGTTTTAATCACAACTTGTAACATATACTAGCTATAAGACTTTGTACAAGTTACTACCTGATGCTTTGCTTTTTTCATATGTAGATAAGGAACAATTTTAGTACCTAACACTTATGGTTCTTGTGAAGATTAATGATATACATAACACTTAGAAATTGGGCAATAATGAGAAATTAATAAACACTGGATAATTTTATCTCACACATAATCTTTGCCATAACCACCACCATTACCACCACCAGCACCACCATCAGTGTATAAATTATTCTATGGCTCAAATAGTAGATTTTGCTCGGCCCCAAATGAATTTTCCAGATTAATATGTAAGCTAAGCAGACATATTAATTAATGTGAGATCATTTTGTAACAGTCAAGCTGATGAAATGTTTGTCTTTCTTGATTCTCATGAGTTGTGCAATAATCTTAGAAGGAATCTTCCTCTTAGCTTCACATTTCTTTGCCCAGTTATTCAAGAGAATCACATGACTGAAGCTATTAAACATCATCCACTAAGTATATACCACAAATTTGGGATTTACTTGGTGTCAGACGTTATACTATATTATTTACAAATACCATGTTTAATCCTTAGAATAAGCTTCCCTTCCATTGAAGATATGATTGTCTCTATTTTGCAGATAGGAACCTGAGGCTCAGAGTGGTTAAGTGGTTTGTGAAAAGTCACACACATTGAAACCAGCAGACCTAGGATTTAAATAATGTTTTCTGATTCCAGAGATCATTCTTTACCCTGAATTGGTGTGTTTTGGTGGAACTTGTTTGACAAGTTCATAACTTGTTCTGATAATGTCGTGGTTGACTTTAGGATGTATTTCTAGAGAAATAGTCTTATAGTCACCTTTTAAACAATGAAGTGAGGAATCCTTTTCCCTGTTCTATTTCAATTCCCATCCACTCTTTAAAGGGTAACGATGGCCTCTCTAGCAGGTCACCTTTCTTAACTTTATTATTTAATTCATTCAGTAGTTATGTATTATTCTTGAACTGCTTATGAGGCAGTGTGCTGGTTGTTAGATGTAAAACGGTAAGCAGGTTAGATGGCTTTGACTTCATAAATCTTAGCATTAGACATGTAATACAGAGAGATAATTTCACAGTGTGTGATAAGAACCACAACAGAGGAACACATATGGGGTACTGAAGAATGACAGGAGAGGCATCTAACAGCTTTGAGTGTCTTGGATAAAGTCATGTCAAAAAAAAAGACTCAAGAAAAAACATGGCAGCAGGGGCTGAAAATGACTTTGAAAACCCAAACTTAATGTTGAGACGCCAAATGAAGCTAAAGATATTGTGATTAGAATAGTAAGGAAATACACTGGATAAAAGAGCAAAAGTTAGAGAGTGAGTACAGTAGGTGTGGCTGAAAAGTTACAAAATTATCCTAAGGACACTGGGAAAGCAGCTAACAGGCTTTAGGCAGTAGAATGGCTTTCTCATACTACAATAGAGGGAGCAATCACATTAACCCATTTTTTCAGCATCATATTCTTTCTTACATTGTAAGTTATTTTTCAAGTGTATATGTCAATTATCCAAGAATATTTAGGGTCCCATAGACCAAAACTATGCCTTGTATTCCTTTTTATTCCAAAACACCTTGAATAGACAAAAATAAAAAACAATTCTGGTAGTCTTATAGCCACTGTAGATATAAAAGTTTTATATCTGCCAACCTTATATGCAAAGTCACTTTATATCTGAAGTGACTAATCAGTCAAACCATATAGTTATGGAGATTATTTTCCAAAAATGACTAATGAATGGAGAAACCTTAAGAAGACTTATCAGAGTATAGAAAATTTAGCTTTCAACATGGAAAAGGGACAAAGTGAAAATGATATTGGAAGAATAATTATTCCTGTGTATTAAAGAAAATGAAAGAACAGGGAGTCATTTTATTATTCATAAAAACGTAATGCCAAAAGTGAAAAAAAAAGAAAAGTTTTTTTTTTGCTTCCTGGAATTTTTTTTTATTGTTAAAAAGCATCAAGAAGTATGAAAATAACACGTAAAACGAGAAAACTTTAAAAAATATTTTAGAGCATTTACTACATGGCAGGACCATATTAAAAATTAGTATACAAGATGCTTACCTGTATCAGCAGCTCTACAGAAGGCATAAATATAAAATAACTATTACACTGTTGCTTGCAGATACACACCCCTTCCCTCCCCCCACCCCCCACACACTCACTAACACTATGGCCCTTTGGGGAGAACCTCAGATTTATTATTTTCTAATCTCTAGTCAGGTGGTCAAATGATGAAATGGCATGATCTGAACCACAAAATTTTGCCAGTTTAATGTAATCATATCAGATGAGTATAAATATTTTGTAAGTTATTGGAATAAAATTTAAATAGATAAATCACCATATGTTTTATAAATATGATACTACATATTCACATTTCTTCACATCACTATTTTCCTTGAATTGGTTAAAAATTATGTGGTCTGATATTGTAAATATTTATTTTGCTATTAAAGCACATTCCATTTCCATTTTGAACACTTTTTTGAGCACTATTTCTTACAACTTAGATCTGTATTATTAATATAGTTGGTAATGAACCATGTTTTCTTGTAGCAATTAGTAATTTTAATCCCTTTGTAGTTGAAAAAAATTGAAAAAATACTCAACACCATTCCATTAAAACACATTTTCAATAAATTTTTACATTTGTTTCACAAGTATAAAAGTAAATATAATTTCATGTCATTTTGATCAACTCTGCACTACTAATAGCAATAATTCACATCAGAGGATATTTTTTGACAAAATGTTTGAAAACAGGAAACAAACATTTATCTTAAATTGATATACATATTTTAGGGGCAGGTAAGCATTATAGTGTAAGAAACATTTTAAAACATAACATTATCTTACATGAAGATAATATTCTATAGAGTAAGTGAAATAAGTGAATTCAAAGATTCCATTGTTCAAACAGAACAATGTATAATTTTGATTATTAAGAGGTAGTCATCAAGGTCTGTAATATTTGCTATGTAATATCTTTAAATTCCTTTAAAAAAGGAATTTTTAAAATTGTAGATATTTAAAACTCATCAGACATATTCTTCACACATTTTAAATTGGTGATAAAAATTAAAAGCCACCTTAAAAATGTGTGAGGGGCACATGGTTATTTTGAAAATTCTCTTTGCATTTAACCACACAAAAAGTTTGAAGACCACGCTTTTGCCTGCCATTTTCTTTAGTTTTACCGAGTGTGTGAGAATCAAATTATAATGCTGAGATAGGTGTGAAATATGTAGAAAAGCAGACAGAATTTCACACCAAAACAGAAACTTAAGAGGCTGTGGTACAGCATGCAGGTCACCCTTTCAGGTTAGAGGTTCTCATTCCATCATCTCTCATTCTAGGAAATTGCCTTTGACTGAAGGGAAACTGCATTGCCTCAAGTCATACCCCGTTGTTCCCTGGGTAGAGAAGGATTGATTGATGAAATGATACAAAAGCATGCCCCTCTCTGATATGATTTGACTGTGTCCCCAACCAAACCTCATCTTGATTTCCATGTGATGTGAGAGGGACCTGGTGGGAGATAATTGAATCATGAGGGCAAGTCTTTCCCCTGCTGTTCTTGTGATAGTGAGTACGTCTCATGAGATCTGATCATTTTATAAAGAGGAATATTCCTGCATGAATTCTCTCTTCTCTTTGCCTTCTGTCATCCATGTAAGATGTGGCTTGCTCCTCCTTGCCTTCCACCATAATTGAGAGGCCTTCCCAGCCACGTGGACCCATAAGTCCATTAAACCCTTTTCCTGTATAAATTAACCAGTCTCAGGTATGTCTTTATGAGCAGCATGAAAACAGACTAATGCAAACTCTTTCCTTCATTTAAGTCATGTCTGAAGGGTCAGAACCCCCACTGAGATCAGTTGAGGCCTTGGTTTCAACTTCATAACAGTCCAAATTTTGAGTTTGTTGAATTCTATTTCTTTTGCTCCTTTCCAGATGTTTTAGACAATGGCCCTCGTGATAAAATTTGTGCATGCAAATCTCCATTCTCTAATGTTTCCTGGGAAACCCTAACTAAAACGTGTTGAGAAAAAAACTATTATTATCAGGGTGAGTCACTACATCTAATTCTAATGAGACCAAATGAATATTAAATAGATAATCAAAAATAGTTTTAATGAAATTTCTGCATTTAACATGACAATTGTGTATGATTTCATGTGTGACCATTATTTTGAGAACCAATTGTCCAGTAATGTTCTACTATAGTATAACAACAAAACTCTAGAAATAAAATCAGTATAAGACTTCAAATGCTGATACAACCTCAAATGTTGTTTGAAATGTTACTTTAAAGACATTTTTGTATCTTTAATAAAGAAATGTTCACTGGATTAAAAAAAAAATAAATAAAGGAAGAGTTTTCCGAACAACCCCTTCTTCCTTGATTTCCCTTAGATGATTCCAGTATCCATGAATTTGCTTAGTATTTTACTATAGACTAGAGACTTAGGAATTGACATCAAGTGCTTTAAAAATGCAATAGAAAAAAATAGAGTAAAATCAATAATAGTGTGAAGAATGACTTCAACAGCTTGTATTTTCACAGTGGTCATCAGAAAGTAATTTTATATCCAATAATTTGTATTGATTGTTTGTGAAACTGCAATGCATTATACCATAGGCCTGGTTGTGCAGTTATAAATGTGCCATTTTGTTGATTTTTTTTTTTCTTATTGAGTTTCATTTTCTCTAAAAGGGATCTTATTCTGTAGTGTTTATATGTGGAGGCAAGATTCAAAACTGTGACTATTAATTCTAATATCTTCAGCCACTTAATTGGAACTCTCTTTTTGGGCTTTTGGAGAACAAGGAAAAAACATGTAAAATATGATACAATTCAAGAGAACATATATTTGAAGTCACCTATGTTGTACTTATCAACTACCATGACTTCTCCAGGGGCTTATGCTGAAATAGTTCATGAAAAGTAATTAAAAGCCAAAAGATGCATAGTTTAGGACATATTCAGCATAAAACCTCTCAATATATCTAGAATTTGTATATCAGATAAATATTATCACACCAAACATCTATATTATGGGACTATTTTTATAGATAGGGTTCCTTTATAACTTTCTCTTTTGTTCTTTTAGTGACAACACTTTCTGGAATGGAAATGATAAGCTGAAAAGGTTTAGTGGTTTTACTTATTCAGGTGCCAAAGCAAGACAGACCTGATAATCCTCACATGGACTTGCATTGGGGAATAAATATTGATTCCATGAGGGATCTTTGCTGATTGCCACAGTGAATATTTATATCAATTTGGAGGGAGAAGCTGGAAAGGGATAAAATTGCATCAAGTGCGGAAGATGAAGACAATAGCTTGTGAGGATTTTTCACCAGTTTGCTGTAGGATGTGTGAGAGAAAGTCTCTTCTGTTTCTCTTTCCATTCCCATACATTTCTCAATACTGGTATGAAATGAGAATGGGTCCAAGCTGGAGAATGAGTAAGGGAGCTGAGTTCTGATTCAGAGTCTCAGAGTAAACAAGAAAGTAAAACAATTGCATATGGGAAGCTGATACCTGATTTACAGAAGGAGGAAAGATTTTGAAAGCGTAGGGGTTTAACTGTACAGCCTTTAACTGTAGCCTTTAACTGTAGCTGTAGAGTTTACTATTTGTGTGAACTTGAGCAGCTTGATCAACTTCTTTGAACCTTAATTTTCTCATGTAAAAATAAAGATTATTAAATAACCACTTGAAGGCTATTGTTAGGATTTAATGAAAACATGTATCCATTTATTCAACAACTATCTATCTAAAATTGTTCTATGTCCTAGTTGCGTATCAGTGTACAAAATAGAAGTTCCCTACCCTTAAGAGAAGACAGATAATAAGTTAACAAACACACAACATAATTGCAGTTTGTATTGATAAAAATATGATGAGTGATAGATCAAAGGTGATATGATAAAGGCGCACTGCTTTAGAGAAGGAATGTGTCTTAGATGAATTCCAAATGAGCCTTTTCTGAGTTGAAATTTGGTTTAAATGTGGCTATTAAGAAGCCAGCTATTGAAAAGCCTGGAGAAAAGTATTTTAGGCAAAATGAACAGCAAATGCAAAGGTACTAGAATGCAAGTAAGCTGAGTGTGGAGAATAAAAATGACTAGAGCATTTTTTGAGAGGTAGAATGTGGTCTCAGATGAAGCTTTTAATCAGCATACAATAACAGCGGCTACTGAAATGTTACACTATTCATTGAAACTCTAAAACTACTTCTATTACAATTGTATTGGGGAATTGATCTAATGTTGGCAGGATATTATTGAATTTAGTAGTAGTTTAATGAATACATTGCTAGACTAGCTGCAGTATATTGAGTTTTAATTCACAAACTTACAACTGACTTCCGATATGAACTTGTGAAAATTATATAATCTCAGCCTCAATATCGGTGATTCCCTACATTTACACCTGACGATTTTCATAAGGCTATTCTGATTATTTATTTTGGAGACATTATAACTAATTAATCCTCTATAGGTAGATGCAATGTATATCCTGTCAGATAATAAGGATATGTTGTGAGTGGTGACCATCAATGTAAACATTTGCTAGTTTGTAGTTAATTTCAATTGTTCTGAAAGTTAAAAATACCTTAACAGTTTAATTATTTGTTTAATTTGTAATTTATATTTGCCACTTTCCAAAATGCTACAATTCCTAGTGTGGTAGAGTCAATATTAATGTGTAAAGTATCTTTAATAACACAAAAAACTTCTAATAAAAACAGAGAGGTATCACACAATTACTAGAATGTTTTGAGATATTCACATAGTGTCAAGGACTATTGAAGGATCTGAGATTTAGCCCTATGCTACAGACTGAATTGTGTTCCCCCAATTTATATGTCAAATTCCTAACTCCCAATGTGCCTGTATATTGACATAAGGTCTTTAAGGCAGTAATTAAGGTTAAATGAGGTCATCAGGGTACAGCCCCAACCTGTTAGAGGTGTTGTTCTTGTAAAAAGAAGATGAGACTTCAGAATTGCCCACATACAGATAAAAAGCCATATTAGGACACATGGAAAAGACAGCTATCTCTAAGCCAAGGAAAAAGGCCTCACCAGAAACCAACCCTACCAATACCTTAATCTTCTACCTCTATCCTCCAGAACTGTGAGAAGACACATTTCCATTGTTGAACATTCTGGTGTTGATATTTTATTTTGGCCACCCTAGTGGAATAATACCCCCTATTTTCAGGCTAACAAGTGAGGACTAAGCTCTGATTTTTGTGTCTTGCCCAAATTCCTATCCAACGGGTAGAGGGAATCATGCCCTACAAACTATAAATTCTCATCCGATGTGTTTTATTTGACCCTATGTATTGTGACGTACTTTTCTTTTTTTTTTTTTTATTTTATTTTATTATACTTTAAGTTCTAGGGTACATGTGCATAACGTGCAGGTTTGTTACATATGTATA
>NW_012117777.1:751994-758380 GCF_000951035.1 Colobus angolensis palliatus
GTTAGGAAAAGGGATTCCCTTCCCCCTTGCGCTTCCCAGGTGAGGCGATGCCTCGCCCTGTTTCAGCTCTGGCTGGTCGGGCTGCAACAGCTGACCATCACCGATTGTCCGGCACTCACTAGTGAGATGACCCCAGTACCTCAGTTGAAAATGCAGAAATCACCGGTCTTCTGCGTCCTTCGCGCTGGGAGTTGGAGACTGGAGCTGTTCCTATTCGGCCATCTTGTTACGCCCCCCTTGTGACGTACTTTTCAATCTGACTCTGGCATATCATTATGAGACAAGGAAAAAAATCAAAATATTTAACCCCAAAATATATTTCCTTGCCATACCTTGAAATTGCCCTGCAAAGTCTCTTGTGAGGAAAAATCCACATTACATAAGGAATCACTTTTTCCCTTTATTAGTCTTCCTTCCTTTCCAGGTGAAGAAGATAATCAACTAAGAGCCAGGCACCCTTTTAGGTCGGCTATCTGAGAGCTTCCTCTGCACAATAAAACCTGGTCTCCACAATCCTTTATCTTAACCTGAACATTTCCTTTCTGTTGATCCCAGGTCTTCAGATAAACTCAACCAATTGTCAACCAGAAAATGTCTAAATTTACCCATAGGGTGGAAGCCCCTGCTTTGCATTGTCCCACCTTTCTGAACCAAACTAATGTATTTCTTAAATGTATTTCATTGATGTCTCATGCCTCCCTAAAATAAATAAAACCGAGCTGTACCCTGACCACCTTGGGCACATGTTCTCAGGACCTCCTAAGGGCTGTGTCATGGGCCATGATCACTCATATTTGTCTCAGAATAAATCTCTAAGAATATTGGCTCAGAATAAATCTCTACAAGTCATACTCTAAAAAGAGTATGACTTTTTGCCAACACAAGTTACCAAATACACACTCTTCTATGGATAATGGAAGAAGCCAAAAGATCCTTGGATCAGAGAAAGGCCTTTATCATTAACAAAAATAACAGTAGAAAGACTATTCATATATCCTTTTGCCCTGTTTCTCTGAGCCCATTTCCCAAAGAATGAGACAAAGAGGGTCAAGAAATATCTGTTACATACATGAGTTGCGTTATAGCACAGGAACCTTGAGCTAAGAGAAACAGAATCTTATAATGGAATAAGGATGCCTTACCTTTGCCCTGGAGGCTGTAGTTAAACCTGTTCTGTTTTTTTAGAGGGAGAGACTATATCTTCCAAGGCCATTTACTGCTATACACACATTCTTCAAAAGAGAGTCTAGAACAAGGGCAATCAAGGTCTCTACTTGCAAGATGTGTAAAAATGTGAGAATCCATTCGAGAATTACTCTAAACACATAGTTGCTCTTGTAAAAAAAACAAACAAACCTGAGTATTTCAGGGAAGTTTTATTCAAAGCTATATTCAAAGAGAAGCTTCACTGAAGAATCTAGAAATTTAATGAAAGAATCAATTTTCATCTTGAATGTCTGATGTTTATTATAATTTAAGTCAAAACTTTTTTATATTGACTAGTTCTCTAAATTAAAATGCTTCTTTCCAAGTACAGTAAGTTTGGATGACATAACCAATTTATTAGGTACATATTATTGATAAATTTAACTTCCGTCTCTTTAAGGTCAGATAACTAAGGTGATGAGGATAGTCATCTGAAGTCCTGACATACTTTTTTCTTTACCTCCATTAGATAATTATTACTGGTTAATTGCAATGATTTCATGGAGTCAGTTACAATTTGTAAGACTTCTTTCCTCCTCCCATACCTTGAAGGATAGTCTTCCCACAAACTGATGAAATATATTGATTCATTCTGATGCAGGATTTTTCTCCACCCCTTCGTTGGACCTGTGATGGGGATGCCCCATTTACTCGGCCTGTCATGATTAACCCCTTGTGGGAGGGAACCTGTTTGTGAGCGAGGGCAGGAACTAGTCAGCCCTTTTGGACCCCAGCAGGAGCAAACCTCTGGTGGGCCCCGTATCAACACCCAGGTTGGGGTGCCTGTTACCCCTGAAGCCCCACTGGGTGTGTTACAATGCTCTCTTACCCCGGCCATCCATGGAGAGCGGTGTGTTACCAGCTCAATGGACTCCTCACCTGGTCACAAGAGGTGGCTGCCTTCCAACAGCGAGAGCAAAGGGCCAATGTGACACCCTTTTTTTGATTACTTGCACTCCCTGGGTTCTGAGCTCTTGTCTGGCATCCAAGAAAAATGAGGTCACGCAGACACTTGAATGATGGTGAGGACAGATAATTTTATTAAGCGATGGAGATGGCTCTCAGTGGAGCAGGGGTGGCTGCTGAGGGGAAGGGAGGGCAGGTAATCTTCCCCTGAAGTCTGGCCGTCTCTGACCAGCTTTTCCCTGAAGTCAAGCCCTCTCTCCGAAGTTAAGCCTTCTCTTCTCCGAAGTCCAGCCGTCCCTCTGAAGTCAAGTCACCTCTCAAATCAAGCCACTTCTCTCTCTACCAACCAAGTCTGTGGTCTTTGTAGGCACAGGATGGGGGGCAGGGCAGACCATGTGTAGTTTTGGAAAAGGCAATATTTGATTGGTGAAAAGACGTTATTCAGAAAGAACAAATCATAAGGCAGCAGGCACACAGGGATAGAAGTTCTCACTTTGGGTCAGGCAAGCAGGTGGATCACGAGGTCAGGAATTCAAGACCAGCCTGATCAAGATGGTGAAACCCGCGTCTCTACTAAAAATACAAAAAATTAGCCAGGCGTGGTGATGGGCACCTGTAATCCCAGCTACTTTGGAGGCTGAGGCAGAGAATTGCTTGAAACCGGGAGGCGGAGGTTGCAGCGAGCAGAGATGGCGCCTCTGTACTCCGGCCTAGACCACAGAGTGAGACTCCGTCTGAAAAAAATGATGATGATAATAATAATAATAATAAAGTTCTCACTTTGGGCTGCAGGTTTCCAGCTTTTTGCTGAAAGATGGGGTTTCACTGGGGAGCCACCCCATTTGCCTAGAATTTCTCTGCCTCCTGCCTCTATCAACTCCTCCGGAACATGTTCTATACTTGTTCCACCTACAGAGACTATGTTAAAGCAAATTAGGTAACTTCCTTTTTAATAAATTCTGAAATGCTGCTGATTAAAAGCCAAATCTATTATGTAAAATTACTTTTTTTTTTTAAATCCTAAATGAATGGCAACAGGCTTTAAGGCCAGACTTTCTAGAGTTCTAAGAGACTTCATTCCTAAATGAATTGTTATTCTAAGTCCCACAATGAGCTTTATCTTTGAGATATTGCTGTGACTCTGCATAAAATGCTGCTTTCAGGAAAGGACCCTGGCACAGTTTTAACTTTGGGAATAATATGTGTTCTCTTCTGAAGTCAGCCACAGTATGATTTGTGGTGACTCACTGGAGGAGCGTATTAACATAGATCCATTAGCATCACCATTAAACAGGAGATTAAGCTGGGCTGTATCATTCAATATCCTCACATCACTATTACGTTTGTTTAAGCAGCAAGTCTATTAGCTATCAAACTTCATAGTTAAGTGTAAAGCACAAAATACTCCAGCAAGAACAAAAGAAAAGAAAAGTCACTTGTAAGTACACATTGACACAATGCTTTTAACTTTTATTTTTACTTAAAAAAAAAAAACTTTATTCACCTCACGTTGCCTCACCCCCTTATTTCCACTGTCAGCTAACCACAAATCTTTCTCAAATCAACATCTCAGCTCTCACCAAATTAATTATTTAGGTTCAGATAAAAAATTTATTTACACTATTTTTGTTCATCCATTCTTCAGGTGTTTTTAATCTCTCAATGTAAAACATTTCTAAACACAGTAAAGCTCAAAACTTCTCTGGCATTTCTATTACTTTCTCTGAGAACAGTCTTCAACTTGTTCTTTATGAAGCATTTTTTTTGTTTTGTTTTGTTTTTTATCACTAGCTTATATTTCAAACAACCAGTCTAGTGATTTTATCTTAAATTAGTCAGTATCATTCAAACAGTTTTAATATCAAAGGCCAAGTTTAACCAAGGAAGAAAACATCCTTTAGAGTTATTACTGCACCACTTCATAAAATGTATTAAGAAAATCATCTTTAGAAATTAAGATAAAATAACGGAAATCAGGGGCAGTTACATGAGTGTGGGACCTGCCCAGTCACACAGCGACCCAAGCTTAAATGAGCCCCACACATGATTTAATATTTGGCCGTTCCCATACTGAAATTCCTAATTTTTGAACAAGGGACCCTATGTTTTCATTTTGCACTGGACCTCATAGATTATTTAGCCAGTACTGGTTATATTTTATGATGCATGTATGATTTTATTTCCACTCTAATTTATCTTCCAAGTAGCTATAATAGCATGCCCTAGCTTATGCAGCTAACTTACCCCAGGTACAGGGTTGCGAAGATTTTTGTGTTTGTGTAGATGATAAGGTAATTCTTTCAAATTCCAGTGTTTATATTTAAATGTGTAGAGAGTGAACTGGACTGAGCTTTGGACAGAGATTCAGTCACAAAATACATTTTTTAGAATGAAAACTATTTCTTTAAAGAATTTATATATATATAACATATATAAAACATATATATAACATATATATATAATACTGAACTGTAATTAAGAGCACTTTAGCCAAGATAGAATTTGTATACTTATAAATAAGAATTGTAATATATTTAAACGCTAAAAAAGTGAATATACAATCTAAAATGCATTGTCATAGTTTGACACAAAATCACATAAATTAGAAAAATCAATGCAGAAATTAGTCAGGAAATGCAGATAAAGACCAGGCAGAGGAAAATGATCTTAAAGTGCAATGTGCTTCTTATTAGGCATGCAACTTATGTCTGTGCATCATTGGTATTTTGGAAAGGATGTAATATTTCCTCCCCTTTTATTTTTTTTTAAGTTTGGAAACTAGAGTACTGTAGATTGCAGTGGCTCCTATAGGCCAGCAAACCTTCTGCGGTTCCCAAGGCAAAGGGAGGTTGCTGAACTGCCATGCTCCTATCACAACTTTTCCTGTTTCTTTATATTCTCTCATGTCTCCAAAGATTGCTTTAGCATTCTGCCACACTTAGCATCCACAGAAAACTTAGGTGGGAAAAAACCAAAGTAAAGAGTTAGAGATGATTAAACTTTAATGTCTTACTGCTTAATTCTCATTATCCTGTCCTGAATTCATTAAGGGGTCAGCACATGGGCCAATACTTGCTTACGTAATAGTTGAAATATTCTAACTATTTGAAGATTCAAGAATAGATCAAGAAAAGTCCAAGAGGCCCCTTCTAGACCTACTGTAGTATTTACTATTGAATTCATAAAATAATGCCCTTCAGGGTAAAATCACCTCCTAGCACAGAGAGCAGATGAAATATATATTTAAAATGTATAAGGTGGCGCTGCATCAGGTAGCAGCATATATTTAACTACATGGAATTGTAGACCTGTTCAGGCTAGTACTCTGCTCTTCTTTAAGTGTCACAGCAGCATATAGGAAAGAAGGTTGCGAAGATAATACAACTTTCAAACATTTAGGGCTTTGATGAATATACATCTTCATTTGCATTTTATACAAATTAACATCAATAGGTCGGACAGTATTAAAAGTATCTCTACCACTACTTTGTCTGCACACTTTATGGCAGAATGTGCTTACATGTGCTGTCATCAACATTAAATAAACATTTGGGAAATAGGTTCATTGGAGTACTTCTGAAAGCATGAAGTCTTTTTGACTAATTGAGGGCATACATTTATGTAGTGTTTGTGACAGGAATTAACAAATCCTTGTATAATATCTCAAATCTTTAAAGAAAAAAGTGGAATCAGTGCATAGGTCAGTGTGCAAAAATCTTTGCCACTAGCCATTTTGTTAAACTTTCTAGGTCTCAATTTCCCTATCAGTAATATCAAAGGTTGGCCAAGAGATACCACTTTCATCTTACTTGTTATGTTAATCTACTTTTATAAAGCCTGTAGAAAGACTTAATTGTTCATTATCTGTCTCTGAGACTCTCAATTTCATTGCTTTGTGTGTTCATTTGTTCATTTATCCCGTAAAGTTTGCTTAATTGTGGTCAAGCACAGTTCCTTAGCTCTGAAGATTCAATGTTAAGGGAGATAGGGCAGGAAAATATGGAGGAGGTATTTTCAGGCTCTTACTTAGCTTACAGTCTTGTTTGCATGTGGCAGACAATTATAAAAGCACGACAATTTAATATGGTCTTGCAACTGTGAAAAATATCAAAATGAAGGATTTGATGAGTGCATCTGATCTGGTTAAGAACGAGGAAAGCTCCCCTGAAGGTTGTCATGATCGAACTGAGATTTAAGACCTGAGAACAGTACTACCTAGATTTTCTTCTAGGGTTTTTATGGTATTAGGTCTAACATTTAAGTCTCTAATCCAT